>NC_084536.1:7500-302500 GCF_024500275.1 Phycodurus eques
CGGTCAAATAAGTCAAGATACAGCAAAAACAACATTAATTGCTATAGCGCGTGAAACAGCACCCTCACCTTGACTGGAACAAAGAGGAAGTCACGCCCCTCGCCTCAGGCGTTTAAGCGATCCAAACCGGAAATAGATTTACTGCATTAACCAATCAGCTTAGTTCGCGTACCTTTTGGCGCAAAATGCGACCAATCAGATGACCAAGTCCTAATTATGTCCGAGAACTGTACATTTCTCGCTTGATTGAAGTCATTCACGTGATGCCTAAGTCTGCTGTACTCGTACTAGTACTAGGAGGAAAGGTTGTCAAAGATGTTTCATTTGCATCACAGTTTTTATTTTTGAAATAACTGAATGGTTCAGGGTCACGACACACAATGGAAGTTTTTCATTCAAATGTTATACTTTCAAAGACTTTCAGAAAACAAATATTCCCCAAAAAGTTTGGATTCTGCAGCTTTTGCCATAAATGTAGTCAAATTTTTACATAGTTGTTTAATTAGTCTGCATTGATTCTCATGAGGCCACAATTTGGGTATAAGTGCATTACTTTTCTATTTAGAAGTGGAGGTATTTTTCACTTTATTTGCACAATGCACTGCAACAATCACTGCGTTTTCCAATACGGTTTATTCCTTACTGGATGGATTCGCAAACAACATACAGAACACACTGAGACATTTGACACGCACGCCTGTCATGCAATAGTCCATCTGAAAGCAGAGTTTTGTTGGGAAAAGAGGCAAAGTCAGTTTATGACAGAACACCTTTATAGCTCCTCACTCTAAACATTTAATTAATCAACAATTAAGAGAAATGACAACTTCATATTGTGTCAGCTTTGTTGGTCACAATGTATGTAGGGAGAAGCTGTGGCAAACATTTTCATACAAACCGAACAAACTGACATGCGGGTATTAATAAAACTTACTTTTAAGTCAGACACGTTGGAAGCAGCAGCAGTCGCACATTTATCACATCATCAAGTCATTTTAATTTCCAAAGCTTATCTTTGTTACATGACAGAACAACTAGCAACACGCACACACTCGTGCAAACACCCCACATTGCGGAATCATTGTTAACCCCATTAAATTACATTCAAACAATCATTGATAAAATTAAATATACATGAGCTTTCTTTTTAAAACCAATATACACGTTGCAATCACATGTTCAGAACAAGTTGATGATACAATTTCAAAAAGTTACACATTGTAGACAAACATTTTATTTTCATCAATAAGTGATTCATGAGTCTACTTAAGCTTTAGCTATAAGCTTCAAATGGATAACGTGGTTACCATGGTAACACGTTTGCCCGGCGCATCAGTGGACACAGGAGCAGGAACGCCACAGCCATGGATCACATCGATGGGCGTGCATTTTTACATTACATATTTAATAGTTCATCACAAATACAAATTCATATTCTTCACCTAATTTGACGTAAACGCGTGTACACGCGCATTTCGCTACATCAAGGAGTCTGTAAAGTGCGAGCCCAGACGCAGTAAACTTGAAATGAACGCCACATTGCACACACCGCTGGAGTGTGTCGCTCTACTTGACACAACACCACAAAAGCCTTGAAGGCAAAAAGGCAGCAGCGCACACTGGATGCAGAAACTGCACCCGACGACAGTGGAGCTTGGCGATCCTCGACCGTGAGCGGAAACGAGCATGTTCCTGCACGCGCTATCGTTTAGTATGCCCCTCACAGCAAGCATCAGCTTAGACTAAACATGCTTATGCAAACGACGAATTTGTCCATTTGGCCAACTTGATTTCTTGATGGATCCAATCGTGTTTATGAACGCACGGGGGGGATGGTTGGGGGGACCTGTGGGTGGTGGGGGATTGGACAGCAAACCCACGAGAGCAAGACGATAAGAACAATTGGGAACAACTGGCAAAGCAAACATTCAAATTGATGCATTACATCTAGAGTCAGCTGATCATGAACCACCCCCATGACCTCTTTAGTTGAGGTCACAACAAACAGGTTCTGCAACACCTCGTTGAGAGTCTCAGTGTAATGTTTCTCTAGAAAAATTAGAGTGGTGTACCCCCAGTTTTTGGCATTGCACATGATCAAATCCAGTGTTTCTTCCTTTGGAAAAGCTGGTTTGATCATGCTGGACAAATTATCTACCATTCTAGTAATCATCCTGGGTTCTGCCGTATCCTGTTTTGGGGTCACATTTTGGAGGTGATGTACTGATTTTATGACTGCATACGTTTTGCATATTAAATAGGCAAAGTCAGGGCTTGGCGGTATAAATTGGTTAGGAGGTTGAGTTCTCATCAACGTGCTTGTTTTAGGGCGTCCAGTTTGAACTACCGACACATAGGAATGGGGTGGGTGGCCAAACCGAGCCCCGGACCAGTTAGGACGAGAACGTATATCTGGAGGAGGCACAGGCCGGTTAGGGCGAGGGTGAAGAGCCCCCCTCCCGTTGTATTGGGAGGAGGTGAATGCACGGTCCTTCCCCCAGTGTTCACGTCCCCCCCGGTACCGAGGTGGCTGGTCCCCGACTCCATATCTCCTGGCTTTAGGGTCAGTCCGGGCGTGTCTTCGCCCATAGCGAACCACTGTCCATTCATCATCCCCAAACATGATTTGTTATTTATTTATTTATTTATTAATTCAATACATTTTCTTTGAATCACCTCCTTTGTTAAGGCTAGGGTTAAATTTGTTTATCAATTTTGTTGTTTTTCTTTTTTTTATTATTATTATTTTCTCAAAAACAAAAAAGAAAAACAATGTTTTTGTATTTAATTATTTGTAATTTTCTTCGAATTTTGTTTTTGACTTTTTTTGGTTATTGTATTGTTTTTCTTTTTTCTGAATATATTCTTATTTTTATTACTTTTTTCAATTTTATTGTCTTGCTTTTTTTTTTTTAAAAAGAAAAGAAAGTTTGGTTGTATCTAGGTGTGTGTCTATTGGGCTAAGTGTGTCATGTATTATGTATGGGGCTGTATTGCTCTCTAGTGGTGAAATTAGTGAATTAATGATCTAATTGAAAAACGAAAAAAAAAGAAAAGAGCCCAAAAGGAATGAGACAGAGAGAAAGATATAGAGTGCCCGTCGCGACGTTTCGACCTTCTGGGGTCTTCCTCAGGCGTGGGCACCAAGGAAAGGAGGAAAAGAAAAAATATAATTAACAGTGAAGTGGTTAATTAACAGTCTTACTATTTTAGTTGGCTTCAGCGCCTAAGGAGATGTTCTCTCGTCGAGTAGCTGGGCAAAATGGTGGGGGCGGCCGAGTCTCCGCCTACTTTTATTTTTAGATCGCGTTGCGATGCTTCCGGGTTGGTGGTCCAATGAGTGCTCGTAATGTTTTGGTTAGGGAAAGGTGATTTACCCTTCTTTTGTGATTACATCAACTTATTTTTCTCTATTTTTTTTAAATTATTATATCCTTCCGGAGGGTTTTCCAGGTAAGTAATAGTAATTGTAATTATTAATAGGTTGGTTTTAATTCTCCGTGTTATTTGTAGGTTAATTAAATAATTCAAATAAAAATCAAATAATAATAATTAGGCGAACCCTGTTTTGTTTTATGTATTTAAAAAATAGTTTTTTATATAAAGAGATTATATCAAAAATTTAAAGTAAATATATGAAGTCATAAAATAAAAGTTTATGCAAATGAGGGAGAATATAAAAGCCAGCGCACACGAAGAGCCTCAGTTTGCATTTGACCACCGGAGTGACAAAATAAAGAGCTGCGCTTGGGGAATCCGTGTGCCAGGGACCTGAATAAGGCTCACAAGAGCCGAAACGTCGTCCAGGCACACGGGGATATAAATTGTTGGGGGGGTTTTTTTGGGTTGTTTTTTTGTTTTGGTTTTTTTTAATTGTTTTTGGTTTTTTGGTTGATTATTATAAAAATACATTATAAATTGATACCTTGGCTAATAAATACAAAACAAGTCAAACAATTCATTACTTGTATAACCAAGGCGAATTCATTAATTATATAACCAAGGCGAACTCATAATTAATTGATCAATAATAAAAATATAAAAAACACAAAAATAAATAAATAATTACAGCATAAGTAACAAAACATGGGTCGGGATGGCCAGTGGACTACGGTCCGCTATGGAGGACGTGGCCGGACGGACCGTCAACAAAAGGGGCGGCGGGAGGACGGGTATTGGCGCGGGGGGATGGACCGTGCACTTCCTTCCCGATCCCGGAGTGGGGATTATCGCCCCAACCCCGGGAGAGGGAGGGATCGGTTTCATTCCCCTAACCCTAGATGGGAAGATAAGGGAAATGGGTTTAACCAAGTATGACGATAGGTAAATGAATAAGAATAAATAAATTAGTTATTAGAAAATCCCATTAACATTGTGATAAATTAGGGGACAACAATAAAAACAAAGCATGGAATACAGATTAAGATATTTAATCAGGATAGGGAATTCTTAGATGCATAAAAACAATAAACGATTTCAAGTTATAGGACAGTTAAAATACTATAAAATTACAATAAAAGGTAAATACATTGCTAAAAAGATGATAGTATTACAATATAGATTATAGGGATTGAAACTATACATAGGGGTATATAGGGTTCCTATTAAAATGAAAAAAACTATATAACATTAAAAAAAACAAAAAAACTATAAAACATATTAAAAAACAAAAACAGTTAAAAGATATAAATAAAGTTAAATTTTTAGTTTAAATGGTTAAATACAGTTAAAATAGAGGTTATTTAATGCATTTAGTAGTAAAAGACAACAACATAGGGTTAATTTGAAGTTATGTTACTTTTAACACAAGTTAAAATGTTTTTTAAAAAAGAGGAGCATATAAAAGGCGGACATGCCCAGAAGCCTCAGTTTGTTTTGGATTTCGGTGGTTGAACATCATTAAAGAGTAGAGCTGCTTTGCTGTTGTTGTTTTATTAAAAGAAAGTGTGCCACGACCTGAAGAAGGCCCTTACAGGCCGAAACGTTGTCAGGGCACACGCATCATAGGTGGTTGTAGGTATTTTGGTTTGAATTGCGGATTGTTTTGTTTTTTTGTTTTATTGACTTTTGGTTTTGTTTCTTTCATTCTAATACATTATAAATTGATACCGAAACTAGTTAATAAGAAACAACAAAAATAAAGATTACTTAAATAGCCAAGGCGAACTCAAATAAAGGAAGCAAATATCATGGAGGGTGGGGGTTGGACATAGGTCCGCTATGGGCGGGGCCGCCAGCCCACATACCCCAGGGATTGGAACCAGGGTTTACGGGAGGCGTAACCATGGGTGGATGGACCGTGCACCATCCTTTCCTACAGGAAGAGGGGGCAATGCCCCCAATTCCTGGAGAGGAAGTGTTCAGTTCCCCAAACCTAACCAATTATTTCCCCTATACTGGGAGAGGGAGGGTTCGGTTCCCCTCACCTAACCTAACCCTAATGTAGACTCCTCTGTCAGGAATAAATTGCTTGACTTTTAACACGTTATAATTTTAGTTCTTCCACCAAAACGAACACGCATGGAACCTCGAGTGTAATAGGTGATTATAAAAAACAAGGTTCCTTCACTAATTGGCTTGAAGATGCTTTTAATTGGCAAGTGCCTGCTTCTGTCTCTTCACATCATTAGAATGTTTTCAGACACTTTTAATATGCACTTTAATTTTACATAGACAGGCCAATGTTTTTAATATTTGTGTGTTAAATATTTTGTTTGGGGATGTTCCATATTTGTGTGTGTGTGTGTGTGTGTGTGTGTCCGTGCGCATATGTGTGTAGCGAATTTTAACCTAACTGCATATTGTGGGATGTCCCCATGTGAGAGAAGTGCGAATTTTAACATAACTGCATATTGTGGGATGTCCCCATGTGAGAGAAGTGGCCAGGATATGGTGCTGAAATCATGCTTTATTAAAACAAAAACAATAAAACACTCAAGGAGGATGAATGAAAGAAAACAATTTTACCACAGCAGATGGACTCACTGTGGCTAAGAAGTTAACACTGACTATAGGTTACAGTACACACAAACACGCTCATGAGCAATCCTCCAGGAGATGGCGCTGCTTCTGCACAGCAGAGTCTGCCGGGACGTTCTTTTCTGGCCAGGAGATGTTCATATATGGAAAGTCCAAGGGACCGTCCTGTGCCAGAAGCGGCGCTCCTACGTCAAAGATGAGAGCGCAGGCCACTCACACTCTCAGCTGGTCATCAAATAAATTGGTAGTACAATGCAGTCGGTCAGAACGCAAGTCCATCGTGCTGCTTACGTGAGGGTGATGCAAGCAGCACTCAGGGTCTTACGTTTGCAGGAAATCATCATAGCGACACGTATCCAAAACAACAAGGTTTGTTTTTGGTGTTGAGTAAACTTCAGCAGGGAGACGCTCTACCTGCCGAGGCAATC
The DNA here is from genome assembly GCF_024500275.1 of Phycodurus eques. NCBI lineage: Eukaryota > Metazoa > Chordata > Actinopteri > Syngnathiformes > Syngnathidae > Phycodurus > Phycodurus eques. The sequence goes on from NC_084536.1 coordinate 13,908, forward strand.
TTAAAACATCAACGTTGCGTTGAGGCACACAGTTTTAGTTTCTGCGTTTAGCAGGGTATTCGTTCCACACGGGACTTTCTCCTGTTCAACCGCATTTTGGTTTCCTTCTTTCACTTCATATTATTGTCAGAAATAACAATACATACATTCCCCATAACCGTCAAATCCGGCTATATACATTATGTACATGTGACTGCAAAAGTGTAATCAAATTTTATAACAATTGGAGACTTGACTGTGGCAATCAATTAATGTCAAGTTTGGTACAAAAAAAAAATAGTTCCTATGTACAAGAAAATAAATCTATCAATTCTTGTTGCTGATTCACTAAACAAAAGATTACCAATGAGGGAAATTGAGGGTGGGTGGTTCGGGGGCATATACCTCCAAGTTTTAACAATTTTCTTTTAAATTCTTTTTTTTTCTAGTTTTATTTTTTACATTGACTGGATGTGAACGTTGACAGTCGCAGAGGCAGAGCCGAGTTCGTTGGAAAGTCGTAGTGTGTACACTCCACCATCGTTCTCCTTTACCATGGCAATCACCAGCGTGGAAACGTTAGCTGCGTTGTTTACGTAGTAACGCTTGTCCCCGTCGGGAAGCGTCTGGTCTGAGTGCAGCCACTGCACAGACGGGGCGGGGTCTCCAAAGAAGGCCCCCGTCACCGTCAGTGATTTTCCAACAGCGATGTTGATGTTCTCTGGAAGAGCTGTGATCTTCGGTGGTGCGCCTACAAAGAGCAGCGAGTTTAATGACACTTCTTTCCATCACCACAATGTTTTCCTGCTCTTAATAACTTCCATTAGTGACTGAGGAACAAACACAATCGATCCGCTGATTTGCTTCCAAATGTGCTCGGATTTTGAACATCCACCTCACCTATTTTCATCCCACTAACGAGGCTCCTCTGTGAGGAGGAGGAGGAGGAGGAGGAAGAGGCTTCCACATGTGATTGATCACACATTTGTATTATTTGATTGCTAGTCTCAGACACACTCTCAATGGAGCTGAAAGTGGTGGCCTGCATAGACGATGCCTTCATGTGAACAGAAGAGGCAGAGAAAGCTTCAGCTTTTTCTTCCACCCTTATCATTGTTTGTGTTGCTTCCTCAATACCAGCTGCAAAAATGCAAAGTATACTTCACTCTTTTGAAAATATTCCTTACAATATTTTCTACAATGCTAAAGTACTAATCACTTACTGATGACATTGAGGGAGGACGTGGCAGAGCACTGGCCAAGCTGGTTTTTGGCCTTGATGGTGTATTTGCCGCTGTCTGCCAGCATTGCTTCACGTATCTCCAGAGTATACACACTGTTGGTCCAGTTCATTCTCACATTGGATGTGCCTGATAACTGCAAGAGAGAGAACGTTGAGGTGAACATTGTATCTAAGAGAGGTAAAGCAGAGACAAATACAAATACTCACAGTCAAGTTGTCTTTAAACCACTCCACGTCTGGGAAAGGCTCACCCGCAATCTCACAGGTGAATTTCACATTTTGTCCCTCTTCCACGTTTTGGGATCGGGGTTGCACCAGGAAGTGAGGTGGCGTTCCACATTTGAGCTGCTCCAAGTCAACAGAAGAAGGTGACTTCTTTCCCACAGTTGGTGACATAACTCTTTTTGCGGATTTGATTTGACTGACAGATGGAGGCGGGGATTTTGCCGTGGCGGACTTTGGTGAGACTGGTGACTTGACCCTCAGAGGCGTCTTGATTGGTTCGGGAGACTTGATTCTTTGTGGGGTTTTGACAGGCTCGGGGGACTTGCCTTCAGGAGAGGTGACTCTCGGAGAGACCACGATTCTCTGCTTGGACTCAGACTTGTGAATGTTCAGAGTAAAATAGGCTTCTTGTTTTCCACCAGCATTTTCCACAATTAAAGCATAGTTTCCTTCATCAGACGGATGAACAGAATAAATCTCCAAAGAGGAGCTGTACTGCGTAGAGACAATGTGGTGACTGCTAGAGGAACCCAGAGCTGCTCCCTCATGAAGCCACAATATGGAAGGTTCTGGGTCACCATCCACATCGCATGAGAATCTGGCAAGAGCTCCCTCCTCAACACTCAGAGACTGTGGTTTGGTCAGGATCTTTGCTCGGACCATAGGCTTCGCCTTTTCCTTTTCAACAACGGCGATGGTTTTTGTCACCGTTCCAGCCGTTGTTTCCTTGACTGCTGCTGACGAGATGTGGTACACCTCCGTTTTGGTCCTGTCTGGAAGATGGGAGGAGGGCGGTTCCTCGTCTCGGTGGATGTAAGAAAGGGCAGCATATTCTGCTGCTACATCTAATGTGGCACTGTCTGAAGCCTCCCCTTTGACGTTCCTGCAGACCACAGAATATGTTCCTGCATCTTCAGTCACACAGTTGTTGATCTGGAGCGTCAGAAGTCCACTAATGTTGCTCATGTGGTGTTTGCTGCTTGGTTTAATCTCTTTTCCATTGTGAAACCACCTGACTTTGGGCTCAGGTTTGGCCTGGACATTCAGGGTGAAGTTTGTGTTCGAATGATAGGGAACACGATGAGATCGCAATCGGATGCTAATGCGTGGGATGTGGTCGAGGCTGAAAGGAGCCTGCGATGTCCTCTCCACAGATCTCCGCTCTGACCTGAGAGTCTGCTTTCTCTCCTCATACCTGGACAGAAAATCTACTCTGGGCAAAGCCGTCTCTGTTTTGACAACCTTTTCTGAGGAAGGAGCTTTTCTCTCCATTTCAGGCGTCGGGAGCTTCTTAATGGGTTTAGGAATATATTCAGAAGCCAAAACTGTCAGATGCTCTGATTCAATATCCTCCACAGCTTTTGTGACAGTGATGACTGTTTCCTTTTTAAAATTTCGAGTCTTCTCCTCAAACTCCATGCGCTTGAGTTCACTCTTGTAGGAGGCGATTCTATGAGCTGTCATGTGAGGTCGGAGTAACTCCTGATCTTCTCTCTCCTCGTACACTCTTTGCTTCTGTCTGGGAGGTTTATATGTGGCTTTGTCATGGCGCTGCCGCAGTTCAACAAAGCTTGGGCCGGCTTCATATTTGGATGGAATTCGGTACGAATCATATCTTTGCAAGGCTTCAGTCTCCTCATCATCACTGTAGACTCTTACAGGTGATGAAGGGCGCAGTGATGATAGAGCGAAGCGAACGGGGCTGAGGCTGGGCGGAGAAGCAGAGTACCCGAGCTCCAACTCTCCCTCCAGGCGAAGCCTCTCCTCCTCAGTTCTCTTCATGGACAGATACTCATTAACAGGCAGTAGCAGCTCCTCATCTGACAGGTCACCCAGTGACCTTCTCCTAATCCTGTGGTAGACATCTATCTCTGGAGAAGCTGCACAGTGCCTTGACGGCCTCACTGTCTCTAAATCATCCTGAGTCATGGATGGGATATGCCACTTTGGCTTGTACTGGTCTTTGATCCTGATAGGCACCTCATAGAACTGGTCCCACCTAGAGAGACGAATACGTTTCATCCTCTTCTGTTTGATTTTCTCCATGGGCTCTGGGAATTCATACTGATCCCTGAGCTTCTTGTACCACTTCATGTCCGAGAGTGGCTTGAAGTGTTTGATTTCGACATCCTCTTCGAGCACTGCTGGGTTCATGACACGTGGCGTGGGCACATCGTATGGCATACGCAGTCTCTTCTCATCGGTCCGTTTTTTTCTCTCCTCTTTTTCTTTCTGCATTTCAGCCTCAGTCTTTTCGCTCTTTTTAGTCGTCACAGCAGGTTTAAACATGGTCGATGCTTCCCTGACAGCCTGTACTGCTGCAGGTGGTAATGGTATGACAACGGTGTCAGACAAAATCTGATGCAACCTCACCTTTTTGTCTAATTGCTCCTTTTGAGACACACTTTTCTGCTCCTTTTGGCTGCCTTCATAATCTCTCTTTACATGAGAAACACGTTCCACTTTTAGTGTTGCTTGGCAACTGGCAGATCCAGCAGAATTGGTTGCAGTTACTCTGTATACGCCAGAGTCTTCAGGTAATGTGTCTCTCACGTGAAAAATGAAATAATCCAAGCCTTCGTGGACAAGTTCAATCGATGGTCCAAAGGCTATGGGTGTGCCATCCTTTTCCCACTTCAGTGTGGGGTGGCCTGAAACCCGGATCTCAAAGCGAATGTTCTGGCCCTCCCTGCACTCAACGTTGGCAAGAAGACGTTTGAACATGGGCCTTAGGGTGAGATCTGCTGGTTTTGGTCGAGGAATCACAGTAAGACGGGCCTTACAGTTGTCGTCGCCGTACCTGTTGCGAGCTACAACGCTGTATTCGGCAACATCGTCATCATCAACGCTGTGGATAATAAGCTGATACAGGCCTTTGTCAATGATGAAGGTATACTTTTTGTCATCCTCTCCAGGGATCAGCTTTTGTCCAGATTTGTGCCACGTGACACGGGGATCGGGGTGAACTGTGATGGTGACACTGAAACGCACATCTTCTCCAATGTATGCAGTATGGTTAACCAGAGGAAAGGTGAACTCTGGGGGCTTCTGAAGCATTCTGGCAGTGTCAATTCGACGCTTTGTTCTCTTGACCACACGGGTAGTGAAGAAGTCACGGTATGACCTGACACCTTTGACGAACAACTCTGCGTAGGCACTGTCCTCACCATACTCATTGACAACTTTGCATCTATACGTGCCATCATCAACTCTTGTCACATTGGTGATTGCGATCACAGCCAGGCCATCCTCATATTGGATTTTGTACTTGTCACTTGCTTCCAGTTGTCTGACGCCACAATACCAAGTGACTTCAGTGGTACTGTCATAGTTGTCAATATTGCAGATCAACTTCACACTGTCACCCTCGCCTGACACCGAGTGTCCGATCTGGCCTGCTACCGGTCCATGTTCAAATGGAGCAATCTTCACCTTGGCCATTAACACGCCACGCTGGGACCGAATTGAGCCGCCACTGGCCACGCGAGCTGCAGACACCACAGTGCTCCATTCCTTCTTCACCATTGTCTGGTAGTATCGCTTGTGTCTGCTGCTCTGGATGGTTCTGGTGCTCAGATTTTCTGCAGGCGTGGACAGCCATGGATGTACCAGCGCCTCAGCAGCAGTCATACGATGTTTACGTTCCTTTGTCATTAAGCGGTCTGTGAAATCCAATGCTTCAACACTGACCTGCTTGAAGGACTCGTCATCATAGCTGTAGGCTGCGTTTGAAACGTTGTCGATCATCTGCTGGTTGGTTTCAGCTGTGAATGGATTTAGTCCACAGAGGAGCACAAAAGATAGCACGCCAACTGACCACATGTCAGTCACAGTGCTAACCACATCACACTGGTGGATCTCAGGGGCAGCGTACTCCGCAGTGGTGTACTGGATCTTGATTTGGTCTCCAGGCGTCAGGTGTATAGACTGGCCCAACTCAATGATTTTTACGTTTGAGCTGGTTCTTGTTGTGTACACAATATTCTCAGGTCTGATATCAAAATGTCCATAGCTATGACTGTGCAGGAACTCAAGAGCGGAGCAGATCTGCCAAATATAATTGACAATTTCTCGCTCATTGAGCTCAAAATCTGCTGTGCTGAGACGTTCAAAGATGTCGACGCCTGAGATGAAGTCATAGATCATTACCAGCTCTTCTGGACTATCAAATGACTCGTGAAGAAGCAGAAAGTTTGTGTGCTTAGCCAGGTTCAGTGTGGCAATTTCCTTCTTGACGATTGTCTGATCAGCACCTCTGACTTTGACAAATTTGGCCATATAGGTCTTCTCAGAGCTGATGTTCACACAGCGGTGGACAATACCAAACTGACCTCTTCCCAGTTCCTCTGCAATAGCAAATTTGTTATGCAGATTCTTTGCATCAGAGTGATGGGCTTTGCTTTTGGGAACACTTCCCATGTCGTCAACCTCCCTGTCATAGAGAAGAACTCTGGATTTGTCCTCCTTTGTCATGACAGGTCCGCTGGTCTCAGACGGGGCACTCTGCCCAAACTTGTTCTCAGCAATGACTCTAAACTGATAGCTGGTTCCTCCAAAAAGATTGATAACAGTGTAGCGGTTGTCACGAGATTGAGCAACTCGCTCCCACCTCTCAGCTGTGGTGGGGCACTTTTCAATAATGTAACTGATAACCTTGCTGCCACCATCATTTGCTGGGGCAACCCAGTTAAGTGTGACAGAGTCTCGAGAGACATCGCTGGCTTTAATACCCCGCGGAGGATCAGGCACATCGGCCACATCCAGCTCAACTGTCTGCTGATCAATTCCAAATCTGTTTTTAGCACAGACAATGTAAAATCCAGCATCCTTCTTCTCCACGCCGTTGGGGAACACCAAAGAAGTGAATGATCGTGTGACAATGACCTGGTAGTGGCCATTGCTGTCGATAAGATCTTGTCCCTTCTGCCATGTGATGACAGGATCTGGTTTGCCACCAAAAGGTATCTTAATATTGACCATTTCTCCACGCAGGGCAGGAATTGATTCTTTGTCCTTCAGGTTCTTGGGAAGGTGGATCTTTGCAGGAACTGATAAGAGAGAAAAACATGTCATTGTTCAGGGAACCACTGTTGTTTAGAAGAAGTGATAATACATTAAAAAAAATCTCTCTCTCTCTCTCTCTCTCTCTCTCTCTCTCTCTCTCGCTCTCTCTCTCTCTCTCTCTCTCTCTCTCTCTCTCTCTCTCTCTCTCTCTCTCTCTCTCTCTCTATATATATATATATATATATATATATATATATATATACACACACACACACACACACACACACAAATATATATTCTTACTTTCAACATCCAGAGAGATGGTGGCACAGATAGAACCTCCTTGGTTGGTGGCCCTGATCTGGTACACAGTAGAGTCTTCCTCATCAGCCTCAGTGACGACCAGTTGGTGGTAACCTCCCTTGAATTCTTGAATCTTGATCTTCTTTTCATCCGAATGGATTTCCTTTCCTCGTCTGAACCATTTGATCACTGGTTTGGGCTGACCTGTGATCTTACAGACAAGTGTAGCATTGCTCTTGTATTTGACACTTATGTTCCTCAGCTCCTCCTTAAAGGCAGGAGCTCGAACGTCAACAGCTGTGGTGGGAACAATGCAAGAGCTTTCCCCACTGTAGTCACTTTGTCCTCCAAGGTTCTCGCACTTCACCCGGAATACATATTCAATGCCCTCTGACAAATGTTTGACAGAGAAGACTGTCTGTTTGATCTCATCTGTCATCACGGGTGTCCATTCGCCCCATTCCTTCTTATCCTTTTGTTTCTTCTCAAGGCAATAGCTCTTAATTTTGGAGCCGCCGTCACTGAATGGAGGCTTCCAGGAAACTACACAGGAGTCCTTGGTGATTCCAGAAACGACTATTGTCTGAGGCGGTGATGGTTTCTCTGTGGACGATAAAGGTTTTGTCAATAAATCAGTTGACATTGTGTGTTTGTATTATTTTGTTCAATATTGTCTTGTGGATAGAACAAACCCAATTGGCTCTTAATGAGGATAGGTGAGATGAGTTCAAGTGGCTCGCTGTTGCCGTAGCGATTCTGGGCATATACACGGAAGAAGTATCCAGCGCTGTCGGTAAGGTTGGGCACACGGCAAGATGTGCCATTAATAGACGATGACACCAATTCCCACTCGCTTCCTTCCTTGTCCTCCCGCTTCTCCACAATGTAGTTGGTAATCATGCAGCCTCCGTCGTCCTTGGGAGGCTTCCAGCTGATGATGACAGAGTTCTTAAGGAGGGCCTCCATAACGATGGGACCCTGAGGCATGTCAGGTTTGTCTGGAAACAAAGGGTTGATAATAACTAATAGCACGTTTCCAAAGGCACGCCTCACTGAGGTTTGATGACAAAAACATACCATAGATTTCAACACTGAATACGGTGTCAACCCTGCCAAAGTGGTTGTGCAGTCGGATCCTGTATTTTCCTCCATGGATTCTGCGCTGCACATTCTTGATAACGAGGTGCGTATAATACTCTGTGGTCTCAATATTGATGTCCTCTGAGTTCTCCAGTGTCTTTGCTTCTTGGAGCCACATAATCTTTGGCACAGGACGCCCAATGTACATAGCATGGATGCGCAGGGTTGTTCCCAGACCAGCATAGTAGGTGCTCTTCAATGGGTAGTCAGAGTGGAAGGATGGCGCAGCTTCCAGTACGAGAATTCCAGTCGTTTCTGCTTCTCCGGCATCATTGGTAGCCTTACAGGTGTACGCTCCCTCATCCTCTTGTTGGTCAGTCATGATGGAAAGGGAGTGGTTACGGCCATCAGAGCTCATCTCGTATTTGCGGGACTCCACAATCTCCTTCCCCGCGTGGTACCACCTGATCTCAGGAACAGGTCTGCCAATTATCTGGCACTTCATTACAGCAGGCTGTCCCAGCTTTTCTGTTACTTCATCCATTTCCTTTCTCAGACTTGGTTTCGTTTCGACTATATGTATATATCAAGCAGACAAATACAAAAAAAGATGTCAATCGTGAACAGTTGGCTTAATTTTTTTGGACCAACTGTACAAATGATACTTAATACTAACTATCAGTATACGCACCACACAGTTTCGTCTTGATGCAAGTGGCAGTCCGACGAGGTCTGCTTATTCCGGTCTCATTCTCAGCAAATACTCTGAACTCATACTCAGTAGCTTCTGCCAGACCACCCATGGTGAACTCCTGTTCTTTCAGCCTCTGTTTGTTGCATTTCTTCCAGCTACTTTCAGTGGACTTCCTGTAGTCCACCCAATAACCCAGGACTTGTTTACCACCATCGCACTCTGGAGCTTGCCAGCAAATGGTGATCAAGTTATTAGTCACTTTTGTTGTATCAATTTCACCTGGCTGGCTTGGCTTATCTGCAAGATACGAACAAGCAAAACAAAATCACATCTATATCTGAAAAAAAAGCAAGTTAGCAGAATGAGGGATTATACTTCCTTACGCATATTAGAGGACATGTCTTTGAAAGTAAGTGGGAGAATGGTTAATCATCAAATTTATGCTTGACTTCCGTCAAAGATGATGACTCACCGAATGGATCTTTGCATGTGACCGGATCAGACACAGGTCCAGCCTCACTCTCGCCAATGTCATTGACGGCAACAATGCGGAAGTGATAGTTTGCATCTGCTGTGAGTCCAGACTGAGTAAACATGGTGGAGACAATCCTGGTGGGGTGACGAGACCATTGCTCTGTGGACACCTCCTTGTACTCAATGAAATAACCTGTGATGGAAGAACCCCCATCATCCTTTGGTCTGGACCAGGCCAGTGCCACAGAGGTTTGGGTGACATCCATGATCTCCGGTGGTGTGCTGGAAGTCTCTGGTGGACCTGTTTTGCAAATCACAGTTTCCCGGCTCATCAGGTGCTGATTGAGTCGATTCCCGTTCACGTTGGAAAAACAAGAATACTTACAAAGTGGAGTCTTGGGTAACAGCGGCTGCTCTGACTTCAGAGATGGACCTATACCAAAGGAGTTCTCAGCAGTTACCTTAAAGTGATATTCTGTTCCTTCGTTTAGGCCCCTGACGACCAACTGATTATCAGTCACCCTGCTGTCCACCGTGTACCATGCATTTCTGGTAACCTCTCTTCTTTCAACGATACAACCGAGGATCTCTGTACCGCCGTTATCGGTGGGCACCTTCCAGGATACCTTAACAGAGTTGGCCTGGATTTCTTCAAACGTTAATGGTCCTTCTGGAGCACTTGGACGGCCGATGACATTGACCTTGATTTGGACCTTCTTCTTGCCAACTTTATTTTCCAGAAGGAGCTCATACACACCAGAGTCACTCCTCTCGGCTCCTTTGATCACCAGTTCACTGGTGTCTTCAGTGTGAGCGACCATGGCCTTGGTTGACACTGCCCCGCTGTCCTTGAACCATGAGCAAGTAGGGTGAGGTTTACCCTTGATGGGAAGAGAGAGCCGGACCACTCCACCGTGACGGACCACGTAGACATCTTTGTATTTCAGCTCAAGTTCATAATCAGGAGGTTCTGTAGAACCAAAGGGAAATAATGCAAGAGTCACTTTTCATTTATGTCCAGGAAAACAACACATTCTGACTGCATTTCATGTGTCTTCTCTCATGTGTGCTCACCAAACATTTCTGTGATGGTGACAGTTCCAGGAACTTCGGCAGGCTCGCCAGAACCGCCCACATTGCAGGCCAGTATTCGGAATTTGAACTCCTCTCCTTGTGGCATGTTGGTCAGTGTGTATTCGCAGATCAGAGAGGGCGTGGTGTTGCATTTGAGCCAAGCCATGGTGCCCACCTTTTGCATCTCAATTAGGTACCCGTCCACTCTCGCATCTCCCTCATCATCGGGCGGACTCCAAGCCAGTGATACAGATGACTTGGTAGTTTCCGTGATCCGAGGGTTCTGTGGACAACCAGGTGGATCTGCCCAGGACAGAAATATATTTAATGTATGTGTGTGCGTGCATGTGTGTGTATACACACACACAATACAATATAAAAATATATTTTTATATATGGATCCAGCTGTTTATGTGAAATAAATCCAAACATTGCTTGCACTTGACAAAAGACAGAAAAAAAAAAAAAAGATAAATATTTCTTTTTTTTTTTTTTTTGTTCCAGTCTCTCACCAATGGGATCTGAGGCCACAGCTGGTTTAGAAGGCAGACTTGGTTTGCTTATTCCACGGGCATTGATAGCGATGATTCTGTGCTCGTACTCCAGCCCTTCAATTAGTTCTGTTGAGCGGTATCTAGTCATGGTGATGGGATTCTTGTTGGCACGCACCCATCTGTCAGACCTGACTTCTTTGCGCTCAATGATGTATCCAGAAACCTCCAACCCACCATCTTCTTCTGGTGGGTTCCAGGCTACAGTCATGCCGTCACGTGATACATCAAGAATGGTCGGTCGGCCAGGGGATCCAGACACATCTGCGAAGGAGGGACAACGTGTAAGCCTTCTGTCAAGGGTTATGACCATATATGATTATGGAAATAAAAAAGCAGGCGTTACTTTTCAAGCTCCTGCATGTGACAATCTCAGACTGCAAAGGTTCTCCAGTGCCGTAGCGATTCACAGCAGCAGCACGGAAGACATACTCATCTCCCTCAATCAGGTTCTCAAATTTGAAAGTGGGTCGACTGACCGAGTCACAAACTGGCACCCATCCTGGTCTGTGGGCATCTCGTTGCTCCACCACGTAGCCACTGACGGGCGCTCCGCCGTCTCTTGTTGGAGGATCCCAGCTACAGGTGACAGTGGTGGCATCAATCTCATCAAATCTGATTGGTCCTTTTGGTTCGTCAGGTTTGGCTAAGAGAAGATGACAGTGAATCAGTGTATTAATCATTCAAACCATGCTTCTTTTGCTGTATGAAATCTGGTTAAATGTCTTACATATTTCATTGTAGTACTTCACATATCTCAACAAATAAAACAATGTATAACTGCAGGTTTACTTACAGAGAATGACAATTTTGATGACCTCGGTGGTAACACCAACAGTGTTCTTCACCTCCAGGGTGTAGTTGCCAGTGTCGTCAATAGTTGTGTCAGACATGGTTAGTTTGGAAAACTTGCTAGTGCTCTGGATCTTGACACGGTCTGTGATTTTTATCCTATTGTCACCAAAGAACCAAAAGCAGGACGGGGGAGGCCTGCCGATGATTGGCAGGTCAAGCTCCAGGGTCTTACCAGCCACAACATTAACAGCTTTCTGGGGAAGATTGGTGAAATCCACTGCAGGCATCACTGGAAAAAATAAATTAGTTACAAAAAGTTAATAAACAGAAGAATGACAAAAACTTTATCCTGTTTGACAAAGATGTCATGGAAATGCTGGTCACCTCTTTGTTCTTGTACGGTCACAGGTGTAACAAGCTCCTTTGCTTCGCTGGCACCTCGACTGTTGATGGCTTTGATTCTGAACAAGTACTGTTCCTTCTCATTCAGCTTCTCAATAGTGTGCTCAAAGTCGGTTAGCTTGAGCGAGGCCACCTTCATCCATTTCTCAGTACCGAACTTGCAGGCCTCAACGACGTAACCGATCAGCCTGCTGCCTCCATCATGCTCAGGCTTCTCCCAGCCCAACGAAACGGTGGTTTTGGTGACGTCAATCACCTCCAGTTTGCACGGTGGGTGAGGCACCTCGCAAACCAGGATGACGTCCGGTGTCTCGCAAGGCTCGCCGACACCATAAATGTTTTCAGGTAGGACTCGGAAGTAGTACAGCATGCCCTCCATCAGTCCATCAATCTTGAACCATGTCTTGCTGCACTTGGAAGTAACAGTTTTGTAGGCTCTCATGGAGGCCTCACGCCTCTCAACAATATAATTATTGACAGGAGCGCCACCGTCCACAGTTGGGACATCCCATGAGATGGTGGCATATTCTTTGGTCAGTTCCTTGATCTTGATTGGTCCTGTTGGTCCCGGTGTGTCTAGAATTATAAACAGTTTGCAATTTAGATATGGCATTACTAAATAGTAAAAATCATGATGTATGGATTTAATAGGAACTTATGGCATGGTCGTCCACTTACCATAGACTTTGACCAGAAGAGAGACTTCCTGTTTCCCAGCAGAGTTTTCAGCCACAAGCGTGTATTTTCCAGCATCATATCGGTGGACCTTATCAATGATGAGTGTGGTTGACTTATGGGTTACCTCTATGAAACCTCGGTTGTTGAGGTCAACACCTGGCTTGCTCCAAGCAATTGTCGGAGCAGGACGGCCAGTAATATTTACAAAGAGGCGCAGACAACCGCCGGCACGCAGGCAGATGGTCTTCTTCAGGTCATCGTGGAGCTCAAAGTCAGGAGTTTCTATTGGGTGAAGGTAATGATGAATGAAGTAGCTGAGGTACATCACATTTGTAAACTGTCACAGCAAATATTACTTGGATTATCTTGATCAGATTTGTAAAGTTCTATGCTTTCTTTCTTCCTTCGCAAGTAGAGAAAACAATATTATCATTATGATTGAATGGGCAACATACCAATTCTCTCCACTGGCTCCGTCTCAGCACAGTGCTCACTGAAGTCTCCGGTACCATTGATGTTGATGCCAGCCACTCTGAAGCGATACTTTTTGCCTGAGTAAAGTCCAGTCACCATGTGTTCTGAAGTACGCAATGTCTTCTCATGGGCCTTTGTCCATTCCTCTGTTCCAGCTTCCTGCATTTCCAGTAAGTAGCCCAGCACATCAGCTCCTCCATCCTCCACAGGGCGGGACCAAGCTAAGTTAATGCTGTCAGCGTGGGTGTCAGTGATACGAGGTACAGAGGGAGGTGAGGGGGTGCCTAAGATGGGAAAATACCGAGCTTAAAACCAGCCATTGGGGGTCATCAGTCACCAAATGATTTAATTCATCAATCGACAATTGTTTGGTGGGATACTTGGACCAAGCTGAACTTACATGTTGGTAGTCTGCAGACAACATACAGAGAAACTTCACTGGGTTCACTCTCCCCAGCCTTGTTGACGGCCGTCACCCTGAACTGATATATGTTGCCTTCAGCCAAACCAGACACCTTCAGTGTCGTGTCGAGGTGTTCTCCGCTCCTGTTCACCTTCACCCAGCGGGCACTCTTCTTCTCCCGCCTCTCAACCAGATAGTGGATCAACGGACCTCCGCCATCGCTCTCGGGTTTCAGCCACTCAATGGTTACAAAGTCCTTTCCAGACACCAGGATCTCAGGTGCACCCGGTGGAGTTGGCACAGCTGTAAGAAGATGTTCTTAAGGTTTAAATCAACAACTACAGTCGGATGAGGTTATAATAATGCTAATCGTTAGGTGACAGGTCAATAGCATATTAGAATGCCCTGCATTGTCTGCAACGCAGTTCTTTACTATTACAAATATTACTGAGACCAAAGTTATCGATTGAATTCATTCACTCAAACCATCTAAGGCAAAGGATGTTTTTGGAATGGACACGAACATGCTCAAAGATCTAGGTTCAACTCTTGCTACTCCTATTGCCTCAATCATTAATCTTTCAATTTCATCTGGTCACTTTCTAAAGGCCTGGAAATCTGCTATTGTTACCCCTGTCTTTAAATCCGGTGACTCAAATTGTCTGAATAACTACCGACCTATAAGCATTCTTCCGGCCATTTCCAAAGTTGCAGAAAAATGGGTGTCAGAGCAGATTGTCCATTATTTAAACAGCAGCTCCCCCTCTCTCCATGCCATGCAGTTTGGTTTCAGATCCAAGCATTCCACTGAAATGGCTACATGCCTCTTCATTGAGAAAATAAAATCTTCTCTCGACAAGGGTGGAGTTGTAGGGGCGGTGTTCTTGGACCTCAGGAAAGCTTTTGATACAGTAAATCACTCTGTTCTTCTTACCAAGCTCTCAAAATTTAACTTCTCTCACAAAGCTGTGAGCTGGATTGAATCATATCTGCATGACCGAACACAATCTGTATCAGTTAACAACTACAGATCAGAGTCTCTTAGGCTAACCTCTGGAGTCCCTCAGGAATCAATATTAGGCCCCCTTTTATTTAGTCTTTATATCAACGATTTGCCCACTTTTTGTTCTGAAGCAGAGTGCGTAATGTATGCAGACGACATGGTTTTCTTTGTTCATGGTCGCTCCAAAGATACTGTTGCTGCTAAACCCACTAATACAATGTCCTGTGTCACAACTTGGTTGCAGGAGTGCTGTCTACAGCTAAACGTTTCAAAAACTGTAGACATGTATTTCACTAAAACAAATAGAGTATCACCTGACCCGGAGATATTTGTTAATGGAGAAAAAATGCAAACTGTCAGCCAATACAAATATCTTGGGTTAATAATAGATTCACAGCTTTCCTTTAAAGCCCATATTGACAAATTGTGTAAAAATATCAAATTAAACCTCGCAAATTTTCGTGCAATTCGAAATGAAATGTCAACTGAAGCCGCAAAAATTTACTTACATTCAATGATTCTTAGTCACTTTAACTATTGCAAAACCAGTTGGTCCCAGGCTGGTCAGAATGCAAAAAAAACATTGGAAGTTTTGTACAAACAAGTAATTAAAGTGATGGATAAAAAACCAAGGCACTATCATCACTGTGCAATTTAAAAAAAATACAGTCTTTTAAACTGGGACAGTCTTCACATATTTGCAGATTTAAATTTGATTTATAAAGTACTGCATGATTTGGCTCCAGCTCCTCTGGCTGAGTTCATCAGCCAAAGAAACAGCTCTGAGCATGTCACTCGAGGCTGTGTCAGAGGTGACGGTCTCATTCCTCTGCGCAGGAGCACTTTCAGTAAGTCAGCCTGGTCAGTGAGGAGCGCTGGTGAGTGGAACTCAGTACCTGAGGAGGTTAAACTGCTTACAACATACAAGGCCTTCACAAAAACTGAAAATGTGGTTAGTTAACACCTATAGCTGCCAACACTAAAATACAAGTATGTTATGATGTTTTTTTGTTTTTTTTTGTTATGATCAAATGATTTGTGGTTTTATTCTCTCTTAATAGTAAGTCTTTATGTATCCTGTTTTATATTATATTGTCTTGTAGATGTATTATACTGCTTTTTTACATCATGGCCAGGGGACTACAGATGAAAACTAGCCTTCTGGCTAATTCTGGCTTTTTTACCCATGTGTATTTCATGTGTTTTATGAAATTGCATTGTCACCTTTCAAATAAACTGATTAAAAAAAATAATAATAATAAATGTAGAATTACAGTCATGTAGTTGGGGCAATGAGCGCTAAGGTTACGATCCAACAAACCAGTAATTTACTTTTAGGGAAATCGTTAGCAGTAATTTCAACTGTAAATGAACTCATAAAACAAATGTATTCTACAAACATTTTACAATGGTTTGGACAGGGGCACTCACTGAAAGTATTTCTGGCAACCATGGGCTCTGAGAGAAGGGGTATTCCAGTGCCATACTTGTTGATTCCCCGAACTCTGAACAAGTATTCTGTATTCTTGAACAGACCGGTGATGTTGCAGGTCAGCTCTTTGCACTCGGCGTGCATGAAAACCCAGTTAAGTCTGTTGGTGTCTCTTCTCTCCACAAGGTAGTGAGATACCTCATCACCACCATCCTCTAAAGGAGGGTTCCAGGTCAGAGTGCATGATTCCTCAGTTATCCTGCTGATCTTGATGCTGCCTTCACACACTCCTGGGGTGTCTAGAAACATTAGTCATTGTGTTGTTAGCGGTCTCCTAGTCTAATAAGGATTTTGATTACCAGTAGGAATCACTTCCACTTACCAAGTACTTTGACATTGACTTCAGCAGTCTTGGTTCCACTCACATTCCGAACAGTGAGAATATACTTTCCAGTATCATCTCTGTCACAGAACTTGATGATGGCCATTGCCCGGTTGGACGTATATTGCAGGTGGTACTTCTCACATAACTCCAGTTCCCTGTTGCCCTTGGACCAGGAAGCTTTGGGGTCAGGCCTGCCACCCACTGCAGCATCCAGAACTAGATCTGACCCAGCTCTCACCATAACAACTTCAGATAAGAGTTTACTGTCCAGTTGAGCCTTTGGAGGTTCTGTCATAATATATAAACACATTTACACTCGTTGCATCTGCATGGTCAACCTGGGGATTTGACACGTGTGACATATAATGTTTTGGTGCTTTGTGTATCACAAACAATTAGCTTACCAAAGTCAGATTTGCACTGCACAGAGCCGGTGGACTCTGATGGGGTGCTGAAGACCTGGTTTGCATTCTTGGCAATGACTCTGAACTCGTAGGGTTCTCCTTCTCCCAGGGTGGTAACAGTGTAGAAAGTGTCCATAACATTCGTGTAGTTACATTTCAGCCAGCGGCCCTCGCCACTCAAAGTGTATGGTTTGCGTTCAATTATGTATCCCACAATTGGACTGCCACCGTCATTAAGTGGAGTCAACCATTTGAGCGACACTGTGGTCCTGGTTACATTCGTCACTTCTGGCTTACTTGGTGGATCTAACAACAGAGTTGTTGACTTGTGTTAGTCCTAGGTCAGAAGTAATCAATGTCTGTTGGGGCAAGCTATACTCACCAACAGGGTTTTGGGCGACTGCTCCTTTGGAGGCTTCACTGGCCTTGCTCAGACCAGCACTGTTCATGGCATAAACTCGGAACTGATACTCCAGACCTTCAACGAGGTCGTCCACCTTGTAAAAGCACTCAAAGGATGGGATCTTGTTCTCTCTTACCCAGAGAATATTATTTCTCTCCTTCTTCTCAATCCAGTAACCTGTCACCTTGCTGCCCCCAT
The DNA here is from genome assembly GCF_024500275.1 of Phycodurus eques. Taxonomy (NCBI): domain Eukaryota; kingdom Metazoa; phylum Chordata; class Actinopteri; order Syngnathiformes; family Syngnathidae; genus Phycodurus; species Phycodurus eques. The sequence goes on from NC_084536.1 coordinate 31,112, forward strand.
CATGATAAGGCTCCTCCCACTTCAAGGTCATTGTGTTGGCAGAGATATTAAAGACAGATGGCCTTGTTGGGGGTCCAGGAGGTGCTACATTAGTCAAATGTAAAGTTAATTCGTGTCTCATGACTTTTAGAGTCACAAAGTGTTACTGTCATTCAGGTTTAGGAATTGTACTTACTGTAAGAATGCTCTGCAACGATGGTCTCGGACTCAGTCGGCTTGCTCACACCAAATCTGTTCTCGGCAGAGACCCTGAAGGTGTACTGCATGTACTTGGTCAGATGACTCACATGAAGAGATGTGTGTTTCACACTGGAGTTGATCAGCTGCCATAAACTGGAGCCAGATTCACGCTTCTCCACAATGTAGTTGGTAATGTTAGTGCCACCATCGTCCTCCGGCACATCCCAGTTAACAACACAAGATTCTGAGGTGATATTGGAGATTTCAACAGGCCCCTTTGGAGGATTGGGTCTACCTGTAACATTTATGTTGATAGTGAATGTCTTGGTTCCGGCGACATTCTCCAGGGTCAGGTAGTATTTCCCACCATCACCCCTCATGGCATCCTTGACTGATATGCTTGCTCTGTCTTTAGTTACTTTAATGGAAACTCGTTCAGTGTTTTTCAGTCTCATCTCCTCCAGCCTCCAGGCTACCTTGGGAGCAGGTCTCCCACTAATGGGAACATCAATTGTGAAGATGCTGCCAGATCTGCATGTGATCAGCTGGTTTGTGATCTCACTGAGATCAGCTGCCGGTTCAATATGAGGCTCTTTGACCAACACGGGGGCCGGAATTTCTCTGGGTCTACTGAGGCCGGATTCGTTCTTGGCTTTCACACGGAAGTGATACTCATCTCCCTTATTGAGTTTTTCGACCACGTAGGAGAGGTTCTTGGTATTCCCAACCACGACCCATTTGCCTGTACCTTTGGGCCTAGCCTCAATGACATAACACTGGATACGGCTTCCACCATCATGCTCTGGCTTCAGCCAGCTCAATGAAACCGAGCTGTCTGTTGTGTCTACAATGTCCATTCTCTTTGGCGGTGCTGGCTCGGCAGTAGCAATAACAGGCTCCGTTATCTCAAACACCTCACCGACACCATACTGGTTCTCTGCAGAGACCCTGAAGAAGTATGGCACTCCCTCAAGGAGGTCCTGGATCTTGATTATATTCTGAGTGCATTTGCCCCCAGACTGCTGCCAGGTGCGACGGGTTGCCTCTCGTCTCTCGATAATATAGTGGTGGATTCGTGCGCCACCATCATTAAGCGGGGGCTCCCATGCAAGTGTGACTGAGCCTCTGGACACCTCTTGGAAGGCTAAAGCCTGAGGAGCTCCAGGAGTGTCCATGACTTTCACAGTGAAAGTAATGGCCTTGCTACCACTGCTGTTCTGTAGGTTAACAGTGTATTTGCCCGAATCATTTCGAGAGCAATTTTCAATAAGTAGAGTACTGCTGCCCTCTGCAGTTGTGACCTCTGACATCACACTTAGTTCTCCTTCTTCTTTCAGCCAAGTGGCAACGGGGACGGGCTTCCCCCTGAATTGGACACTTAGTTTCACTGAACCTCCAGCTTTGACAATATGCATTTGCTTGAAGGTGGCATCAATATCCACCTGTGGTGGTGTGAGTCTGTCAATGGCCTGAGCCGGTTCTAGAGTTGGCATGTCTTCGCCTCTTCCGACTTGATTTACGGCTGCAACACGGAACTTGTATTCAACCCCAGTATGTAGACCAGTCACTGTATACTCAGTTTTTGCCACTAGGTCTTTATTTACTCTATTCCAGTCAGGTTCATCGCTCTTAACCATCTCGACGATGTAGCCCAGAATATCAGAACCCCCGTCATCTGCAGGCTTGGTCCATTCCAGACTAATAGAGGTATTAGTTGAGTCTGACACACAGACCACAGATGGGGCACAGGGGATATCCTTAGGCTCAACAGCTTTTATGGGTAGGGAGATATTGCTCGGAGCTCCAATACCAGCATCATTCACAGCCATGACCCGGAATTCATATTCCATATCCTCTGTGAGATTAAGAACCTTGTGAGCACATTCAGTGATGGGTTTCTTTGAAAGCACCTTGTAGAACCGGACAGTCTTCTTCTCTCGTTTTTCCAGAATATAGTAATGAATGGGGTTTCCACCATCAGATGTTGGAGGAGTCCAGGCCAAAGTTATGTTTTCCCCTGTGATCTCAGTGGCATCTGGAGTGCCTGGAGAATCAGGGGTAGCTGTGGAGAAATTGTGAATGGAAACATGTGAAGACCAAAATGAAACACATCTTGTCAAATGAAAGATTTCAATCTCTTTACTTACTGTATTGCAGCTGCGCAATAATAGGGCAGGATTCCAACGGTCTCCCAACACCAAACTTGTTGACAGCCGAGACCCTGAACTGGTACTCATTGATCTTAATGAGTTTGGTTGCACTGAAAGTGCACTCACGACAGTTTTCAGACACTAACGCCCAAGAGATCTTGGATGTTTCACGTTTCTCAATGATATAATGTGAAATTTCTGAGCAGCCATCATTCTCTGGCGGATTCCAGGACAGAGTACATCTGCCTTCTGAGATGTTGCTAAACGTGATGGCTCCTACTGGATCTCCAGGTGTGTCTGCATCACAAAATAGAGTTAGAGTAAACTCAGAGGTAATAAATCACTCGTACATATATAATGCAATAGACAAATACAACTGCACACCTTGGACTTGAACCAGGAGATCCTCCTTTTTGATGCCAGATCCATTGGTCGCTTCAACGGTGTAGAGACCACGGTGAGTACGGTCAGCATCTCTAATGAAAAGAGTGCTGTATCCTGCAACAGTGATAATATCCAGCATCTTTTTGGTGATTTCCACACCGTCTCTGTACCAGACCACCTTAGGAACAGGCCGTCCAGTGATGGCCACCTTCACCTTGATGTTGTCACCCGCTTTGACAGTCAAACCCTCAAAATACTCTGGGCCAAATTCAATGTGAGGAGCAGCTGGTTTGGGAGAAAAGGCAATAAGTAAAGTTCACGATAATTGATTATCATTTCCTGTCTTACTCTGGGCTCTCGCTGAATTATCTTCACTTACCATTCTCGCTTCTGACCACAATCAAACCAGATGAGTTGGACGGAGGGCTGATGACACCAATGGCATTTCTGGCGATCACCCTGAACTCATAACGCTCATTCATTGTCAAACCAGTCACAGTGTACTGGCAGTCATGAACATCAGTCAAGTTGGCCTTGAACCAACGACCTTGTCCCTGTCGTTTCTCAATGTTGTAGCCAGTAATCTTGCTACCTCCATCACGTTTGGGCGCGTCCCATTTTAGCGTGATTGAGTCACTTGTCACGTCAGTGTAGTCAGGCTGGCCAGGAGGATCTGAAAAACAGAAGTCAAGCTTTTCATTTGTCTTGCAAAGCGCTTATAAAGAGATTATTCATTGAAGAATAAATTGTGCTTCATGATGTAAGCATTTGGACAAAGTCAGAACTCACCAACAGGACTGACAGCCATGGTGGGCTTGCTCTCATCACTCATTCGGCTACAGCCAGCGTCATTCTGTGCATACACTCTGAACGAGTACTCAAGGCCTTCAATGAGACCCAGGATCCTGTAATCGGTTTCTTTGATGAGCGCCATGTTCACCTTCTGCCACATGATGCTGTTCTTTTCCCTCTTCTCCACATGGAATCCCTGGATGGGGGTACCACCGTCATAGATAGGCTTCTCCCACTGGATAGTCATGCCATCGTTGGTGATGTTATACACAACAGGCTTGCCTGGTGGACCTGGGGGCCTGAACTGGTGCTTGGCAATTACCATCTGTGAGACCAGGGGTTCACTGACACCATACCTGTTCTCAGCACACACCCGGAACTGATATTGGACACCCTTGATCAGGTTAGGCACTTTGAACTGACTTCCCTCCACACTGGAACAAGCCATCTTCCAGTCAGGCTGAGAGGTGTCGCGCTTCTCTACAGTGTAGCAGTTGATTTCTCCACCACCGTCATCGTTGGGCTCATCCCAGGAGATCATGATGCTTTCTGCTCTTACTTCATCAAGGTGGATGGGTCCAAGGGGCTTTGATGGGGGTCCGAGCGTAATGACGTGGATATGGAAGGACTTTCTGTTGATTTTGTTGTCAAGAGTGAGTGTGAATTTACCATCATTCTCTTTCTTCACATTCTTTATCATTAGTGTGGCTTTGTTGTCTGTCTTCTTGAAGCGTATTTGATCGCTTTCCTTCAGGGGAAGGTTATCCTTCAGCCACAAGACCGATGGTTTAGGTTTACCTCTGTATGGGAGCTCAATGTGGACATTGTGACCTAAGCGAACACAGATTCTTCCATCTGGGTAGTCTGCAAGGCTTGCTTCAGGTGTAATAACGTAGTCGATTACTTTGATTGGCCCTATCTTCACAAAATCACCCTGACCCTTCTCATTTCGAGCAGCAACTCTGAAGAACATGTCAGAGTGCTCCTTTAGTTTTTCTACTTCAAACTCACAGTATCGGCTCATTCCTCCCAGTGTCCATTCCTCATCTGAGGCTTTCTTTTCAATGATGTAGTCGGAGATGATGCTCCCGCCATCATATTCAGGCTTTAGCCACTGCAGAGTGACAGAGGTCCTGGAGGAATCCTTCATCGAAACGTCTTTGACTGTTCCAGGGGTCTGTGTAGCCTTCACTGGTTCGAGAGTTTCGCATGGTTCACCAACACCGTTCTCATTCTCTGCGAGAACACGGAAGAAGTACGATGTCTTTTCAGAGAGATCTTCAATTCTGTAGATTGTGTCAGTGCATTTGCTTGTTACTGTAGAGTACGATCTCTTTGAAGAGTCCCTCTTCTCAACAATGTAGTTGGTGATTTCAGCACCGCCATCGAGGAGCGGGGTCTCCCAGCAAAGAGTTACTTTTCCACTGGTTACTTCTTTCAGTGTCAGGTTCCTGCACTGACCTGGAGAGTCCTGGACCTTCACAGACAAGGTTAATGTCTTGGGCTCTCCCACACCGTTCTCAATCTTGACTGTATATTTTCCAGTGTGGAGCTTGTTTACGTCACGCATAACGAGCACTGTGGTTGCATCTGAGTGGTGGAATTCATAAGAGGGGTTGTTGTCAATGCATACATCTCCTTTGCTCCAGGAAGCACAGGGAGATGGTCGGCCCTTCAGAGGAACAGAGAGCTCCACGTCCTTGCCAGCCTTCACTATGTAGTGAGTTCTTGTAGCCACATCCGAGTCAATCTGGGCTTCCTCTGCGAAAATGATGTTTCTGTCATTTATAAAGAAAAGACAAAAACAAGAAGTTGTGTTTCTAAAATCTGCAGTCACTTACCCAGGATATCTTTAGCCTGTACAGGCTCAGTCATCTGCAGGGGTTCCCCACGGCCTGCGCAGTTGACAGCAGAAACTCGGAAGAAGTAGTTAACATCTGGCTTTAAGTCATGTACAGTGTATTCGGTCATCTTGACCTCTCCCTTTGAAGTAACCATTGCCCAATGTTCCTCTCCCTCATTAAGTTTCTCCACCATGTAGCTGGTCACCTCACTGCCTCCATCCCACTCTGGCTTAGACCATCCCAGTGTGATAGAGGTCTTGGTGGAATCCATCACCTTCAGCTTGCAAGGCTCATCTGGTGGATCTGTAAGTGAAATTATTTTATAGGCACATGATCCTTGATTCCATTTTTTGAAGCAGTGGCTTTTACCACTTACCAATTGGATCTGAAGCCTTATAGAAGTCAGATACATCTGAGAAGGGTCCTTCTCCAGCCTTGTTAATGGCACAGACACGATACTGGTAATCATTTCCTTCAGTTAGGTGGTAGACAGTCTGTTTGTTGTCAGGAATAGGATCCTTGTAAACTCTGATCCAACGCAAACTCTTCTTGTCACGTCTCTCCAGGTAGTAGCCAGTAACTGTGCTACCCCCGTCCACACCTGGACGTTCCCATTCTACCACCATAGTAGTCTTGGTGATGACGTTCACCTCAGGAGTATGTGGCTGTCCCGGAGTTACTGATGGAAACGGACAAAGAATAGATGTGTGATGCCTTTGTTTCTTGTGATCGTGGACAGAAGAAAGCATGAGAGTTAAATGATTATAAAACCTTAAGTTAAATGATTATAAAACCTTAAGTCACAACAGCCTGCATTCTAAAGCTTACCAAAAGCATTCTTTGCAACAACAGCCTCAGACTCCAGTGGTACTCCCATGCCATACTTGTTAACAGCCATGACGCGGAACACATATTCATTTCCTCGCACCAGTTTGCCGACAGAGATGTACGTCTGCTCATGCCTCTCTGAGATTGTGGACCAGACCACTCTGCTGGTTTCACGCCTCTCGACAATGTAGTGTGTCACCTTGGAACCTCCATGATCAGCCTCACATACAGGTTCCCAGCGGAAGGTGATTCTGTCTGCTGTAATGAGGGTAAAATTAATGCTGCCAGCTGGGGATCCAGGTTTGTCTATGGAGGGATGAAAAGGATCACACATTGAGGAATGACAGGAAACCTTTCAAATGTGGGAAAATGACGCAACGTTGTCAAAATACCAAGGATTTCAACCGCGATCGTGGCAGTTGCTGAGCCCAAGATATTCTTGATCTTGATCCCATACGAGCCAGTGTGTTGGCGGGTCGCATCCTTGATCACGATGGCCGATGAGTCGGTTGTGCTTTCCACACACAAGGAATCAGAAGCCACAAGCTCCTTCCCATTCTTCAGCCACTCGATGCTTGGCTGAGGTTTGGCGATGATTCCGACTCTGATTTTAACTGAAGTTCCGGCTTTGTATTGAACCACATCCAAATACTCTGGAGGGACGTCGAGGGCTGGAGCACCTGCACAACAAAATATTGGAAACATTTTCAATGCATAGTGTTTTTCTTAATATCACCAATAACACTGATGCGTGAAAGAATGAAAATGAGCACTAACCACACGCATCAATACAAGTGACTGGGCCGGCAATAAGAGAAGGGTTGCTGACAGAGCCAAGAGCATTTTTTGCATACACCCTGAACTCATAAGACTCATTGTGGTTCAGGCCAGACACTGTGAAGTCCATCTCAAGGATATTTGTGAAGTTAGCCTTCACCCATCTGCCAATGGCTGCTTCCCTTCTCTCCAGACTGTAGCCGGTGATCTTACTGCCGCCATCATACGGTGGCCTCTGCCAGGACAGGCTGACTGAGTTCTTTGTGACTTCAGTGACATGGACATTTGCAGGAGGCTCTGTAGTAGAGAAGTCAGAAGGGTGCCAAATTAAAATGGAGTAAAAGAAAGTGCCGACTATATGAATGAAAAGTACTACCTACCACATGCGTCAATAGCCAGCACCTCTTCAGATATCTTGCTCATCTTTCCGATACCGGCAGCATTTTCAGCTGCCACCTTGAACTCATAGATGAGACCTGGGCAGATGTTGGTGACCCGCAACTGGTTTCCTGGTACTGCTGTTTTATTAATCTTTTGCCAGAGGATACTGCTCCTTTCCTTCATCTCAAGATGATATCCGATCACGGGATTCCCGCCATCGTTGACCGGTTCGTTCCAGCAGACAGTCAGGTTATCTCTACATACGAAACTAACCCAAGGTGTGGATGGAGGTCCAGGGAAGGCTGGAATTAAAATGATAGCATATGTGAGTTAATGGTGCATTTGAAAAACGTAGTTGTTACATGTAATAAAACTATAAAGCAAAAATGACTTACTGAATGGAAGCTTGATCATTACTGGCTTGCTGTCAATGTGGTCGCTGACACCATAGCGGTTCTGAGCCTTAATTCTGAACTGATATTCCTCCCCCTTGGTCAGCTTCGTCGCCTTGAATTCGCTTCTTGCAATGTTAGTTGACATCTCTGTCCAGGTAGGTGTGCTAGTTTCCCGTTTCAGGACGACATAATTGGTAACAGGACTGCCACCATCATACTCTGGAGGAGTCCATTTCAGGTACGCTGTAGTCTCTCCAACCTCTCCTATCTCTACAGGTCCAACAGGGGATCCAGGTTTATCTAGTACAATGAAGTTCATGAAGATCTTGGTGGCACCACCAGGGTTCGAGGCAGTTACTTCGTATTTTCCAGCATCACTTGTCATGCTTTCATTCAGGGTGAATGTTAAGCTGTCAGGAGTGAGTTCGGTCAATAGTCTTTTGGATCCCTTGATGACAACATTGTTCTTGGACAGAGTCACTTTAGGCATTGGCTTGCCAGTCAGTGGAATGTCAAAGGTAAGGTTGGATCCAGCTCTTACATAAACAGCATTCTTGGGGTAATTCTTCAGATCAAACTCTGGAGCCTCTGTTGAAATTCAAGCAAAAATATGAATGCAATGTAAAGCAAACTTGAAGAAAAAAATATATTAAAAGCAAAAACATGGTCCTTTTACAGTAAGTATTTTGTCTATATATTTAATAGGGTTGAGAATCTCTGGCATTAGGGCGATTAGATACATAGAGACACACAGGTAGCGATTTGATTAAAACAACAACATATATACATATATATATATATATGTATATATATATATATATATATACATATATATATATATATATATATATATATATATATATTCTTTTTTTAAATATCAAATTAATTATTTAAAAAGACCACAACAATACAACAATTTATTTTGAGGCGTTTATCTTCACAAACTGCACAAACAATACTTAAAGAGCCATGGGAGGTGCCATTCAACCTACGACCGTGCCATTCAAGCTATGGATGCCACTGCACACACGCACTGCTTTTTTTGTTTTTTGTTTTTGTTTTGCTGCTTGCTGATTGCTGACTGACTTTTTGAACTTTTAAGTCATGATGACTAGTTTAGTTCAAGTGCCGATTGTTATGTCAGCTTCGGGAGATACTTTGATGTGTGTCCTCCCGGAAGTTTCTTTTTAGGGTCGCACAGTACCAACACTGGAACGTATAAGTGGACTGCGAGGACTTGAGAAGAAGCATTATTTTGCTGAGTTATAGCCCATTTAATTGCTGAGATGTACCAATCCAGCCATCCATTTTCTTCCGCTAATCCGAGGTTGGGTCGCGGGGCAGTAGCTTTAGCAGGGACGCCCAGACTTGCCTCTCCCCAGCTACTTCATCCAGCTCTTGCGGGGGATTCCCGAGGCGTTCGCGGGCCAGTCAGGTGACATAGTCTCTCGATCTTATCCTGGGTCGTCCCTGGGGTCTCCTCCTGGTGGTACATCCCCAGAACACCTCACCAGGGAGGCGTTCAGGAGGCATCCTAATCAGATGCCCGAGCCACCTCATCTGGCTCCTCTCAATGTGGAGGATCAGCGGCTCTACTCTGAGCCTCTCCCGGATGCTCGAGCTTCTCACCCTCATCTGTGACGGAGAGCCTGGACACCCTGCGGAGGAAACTCATTTCGGCCGCTTGTATGCGGGATCTTGTTCTTTCGGTCACGAGCTGAGGGCAGGAACGTAGATTGACCGGTAAATTAAATGAGCTTCCCCTTTCGGTTTAGCTCCTTCTTCGACACAACGGACCAATACAAGGTCTGCATCACTGCAGACGCTGCACCAACCCGCCCGTCAATCTCCTGTTCCATTCTTCCCTCACTTGTGAGCAAGACGTCAAGATACTTGAACTCCCCCACTTGGGTCAGGATCTCATCCCTGACCTAAAAAGGGCACTCCACCCTTTTGCAACTGAGGACCATGGTCTCATATTTGGAGGTGCTGATTTTGATCCCAGCCACTTCACACTCGGCTGCAAACCTCTCCACTGAGAGTTGGAGATCAAGGCTTGATGAAGCTAACAGAACCACATCATCTGCAAAAAGCAGAAATGCAATACTGAGACAACCAAACCGGACCCCCTCTATGCCTCGGCTGCACCTAGAAATTCTGTCCACAAAAGTAATGAACAGAATCGGTGACAAAGGGCAGCCTTGGCGGAGTCCAACCCTCAATGGGAACGAGTCCGACTTACTGACGGATATGCGGACCAAACTCTGACTCCGATCGTACAGGGGCCGAACAGCCCGTATCAGGGGGTTCGGTACCCCATACTCCCGAAGCACCCTCCACAGGACTCCCAGAGGGACATGGTCGAACGCCTTTTCCAAGTCCACAAAACACATGTAGACTGGTTGGGCGAACTCCCATGCACCCTTGAGGACCCAGCCGAGGGTGTAGAGCTGGTCCACTGTTCCACGGACAGGACGAAAACCACACTGTTCCTCCTGAATCTGAGATTCGACTCCCCGACGGACACTCCTCTCCAGCACCCCTAAATAGACCTTACCAGGGAGGCTGATGGGCCCTCCTGGAGCCGTCACCTCATCGTGGTGGAGGGGTTTGTGTGTGCCAATGATCCTAGGGGCTAAGTTGTCTGGGGCTTCATGGCCCTGGTAGGGTCAATCAACACTGTGTATAGTGGGGATGGGACGCTACTGACCTCGATTCGGGACATTGTGAGTCGCTGGGGAGAATACTTCAAAGACCGCCTGAATTCCACCGACACGCCTTTCCATGAGGAAGCAGAGTCTGGGATCTCTGAGGTGGGCTCTCCTATCTCTGGGGTTGAGGTCACCGAGATGGTTAAAAAGCTCCTCGGAGGCAAGGCCCCAGGGGTGGATGAGATTCGCCGGGAGTTCGTAAAAGCTCTGGATGTTGTGGGGCTGTCCTGGTTGACACGCCTCTGCAACATGGGGTGGACATTGGGGACAGTGCCTCTGGATTGGCAGACTGGGGCGGTGGTCCCCCTTTCACTCCTCAGCCTCCCTGGTAAGATGTACCTACCTTTGCCATATTGTCTGCATATTTACAATCATATCTCTTGCCTTTATGAACGGATATCTGCTCGCATCGGTTTATCGTTCCGAACCCCAATATATACAATATATAGTTATAGTAACATGCATTGAGAACTGCATCTCGGGCTACTGTAGATTACAAAATATAGCGTACATTTGCAGCGATGTAAAATACATTACCGTGAAGTTCCTTGACGATAACTGGTACAATCATCTCTTTTGGTTCACTTAGTCCAGCATGGTTCTCAGCTCGCACTCTGAAGAAGTACTCTGTGCCTTCCCGAAGGCTTTTTATGGTGTGGCTCATGGTCCTCACTGTGGCACACTTGACCCATTTGGTCTGTCCCTTCTCCAGAGCATCAATGAGGTAACCCTTCACTCTGCTACCACCGTCATACTCGGGTCGTGTCCAGGCAATTGTAACGCTGTCTTTGGTGACATTTGCAACTCCGAGTTTCATGGGGACGCTTGGCACCTCTGTGACACAAAAGGGTACCATAGAATGAGTTCATTTTGCAACCATGATGAAATGAAAAGGGATCTATTTGAACCTTACCTGTAATCTTCGTGCCAGCCTTAGCCTCTTGTGGTACGCCCACGCCATATTCATTCTCTCCGATAACTCTAAAGTAATAGATGGCTCCTTCAAGCAGGTCTTCCACTTTGTACGTCAATGCATGGCAGTTAGTTGTCACAGAAACCCAGGCCTTTTTACTGGCCTCGCGCTTTTCAACATGGTAGGCCTTCACTGCTTCTCCACCATCATTCTCAGGGGCTTCCCAAGTGAGGGTTGCTGAGTCCCTGGTTACTGCTGAAACTTTGACATTGACTGGGGGTCCGGGAGAGTCAAGCACCTTGACAACTATGGGTAATGTTGCTTTTCCTAAAGATGATTCAATACTGACGCAGTATTCTCCTGAGTCATTTCTTGTTGACTTTTCAATGGTCAGTGAAGTGCTGGAGTTTGTTGAATCAATTGTTCCTCTCACCTTTAGATCTCTGCCTTCTTTGGCCCATTCCACTGAGGGAACAGGTTTACCTTTGAATGGAACCTTGAGGGTAAACGCTGTGCCGTGCTGAACCACAAGGACTTTGCGCATCTCGATGTCCACATTGAATGCTGGCTCTACAGTTCTTTCCACTGCCGCAGCTGCATCAGAATAGCAGCTGCGCCCACTGCTTCCAACTTTGTTCATTGCTTTGACACAGAATTCATATTCCATGTCAGGTTTTAGTCCAGTAATTGTGAACTCCAAGCTTTTGGTAAGTGCAATGGCCTCCACCCATCTCTGCAGTTCTTCGGGTGACTCTACTTCCTCTTCTTCATATTCCTCCTCATCATCCGCTAACACCGGTTTTGGTTTGTGAATGTAGTCCCTGTATTCTACACTGTATCCAAGGATAGGAGCACCTCCATTATCAGTAGGTGTTTTCCATCCAATGGACACACTTTCCTTGGTTGAATTCACGATCTTTGGCTTGGATGGTGGAATAGGAACTGCCAGAGGATCGACTGCTCTAAATAAGGCAGAGGTTTCACTTGGAGGGCTCAGACCAGCGGCATTTTCAGCATAGACCCTGAAGTCATACTCACAACCCTTGCGTAGTTTGGTTGCTACTGTGGTGCATTCAGTGACTTGATCTCTATTGACACGGATCCAGTGCATGCCTGTCTTCTCCCGACGCTCTAATACATAGCCAGTGATTGGACTGCCTCCGTCACTCATCGGTTTGCACCACGTAAGGGTCATTGAATCTCCAGTAATATCAGTGACATCAACGTTAAGCGGTGCTGTGGAAAAAGTGTATGGATCGGTGATCTTGACAGCATCACTTTCCAAAGCCTCACCACTTCCATGTTTGTTAATAGCCAAAACCCTGAAGATATATTCATTGCCCTTCAGCAGCCCTGTGACAATGAAGTACGTTTTGGTGACATCGCCCTTCACTAGTGTCCAGGCCAAGCAGCTGGTGTCGCGCTTCTCAACAACATAGTGTGTGATCTCGGCACCGCCAGGCTCCTGAGGTGGACCCCATGACAAAGTGCATTCCTCAGCTGTGAGATCTGTAATCTGCAGAGGTCCTGCAGGGGGACCTGATTTATCCAGAATTACACAATTTATTGGCATGCGAACTGTACCAGCAATGTTCTGAAGAGTGAGTACATATTGACCAGAATCTCTTCTGATACAGTCTTTCACAATCACTGAGGTACTGCTATCTGTTGAAAGAATCTGGATTCTTGCTCTAAGCACAATCTCGTTGCCATCTTTGCTCCACGCAATGACGGGTGCAGGGCGGCCTGCAATGTCAGCATGCATCTTCATAGTTTCTCCTGCTTTAACAAATATTGTCTCTCTGTATTTTACATCCATCATGATGCGTGGCAGCTCTACATCATCCTTGACAGTGATTGGGCCAGTGTTGTCGGAGGGTTCACTGAACAATCCCGCTGCATTCTTAGCAATGACATGGAAGTCATATTGGCTGTTCTCTGTAAGGCCCGTCACATGATAGTGAGTCTCGGGCACATTAGTGAAGTTGCACCTTGTCCAGCGTCCTTCTGGAAGATCTCTACATTCAATGATGTAGCCAGATACATTGGCACCACCATCATACTCTGGTTTGTCCCAAGACAACGACACAGATGTTCTGCTAATAGCAGTGACAACGGGGGTTCCTGGAGGATCACATGGATCTCTTGCCACTACAGCTTCAGAGGCCTTGCTGCATTTACCGATACCAGCAATATTTTCAGCATAGACACGATATTCATACATCATACCCTCTTCTATTCCACTGACTTTGTATTCAGAGTCCTTGATCAGTCCTCTGTTACTCTTAGTCCAGAGAATGCTAGCACGCTCCTTCCGCTCTAGGTGATAGCCAAGAACAGGACTTCCCCCATCATTGACAGGCTCGTTCCAGGTCACCACCATGTAAGACTTGGTAGCAATCTTTACTGCAGGTGTGGAAGGAGGTCCGGGTTGCTTAAAGTTGTACTGAGCTGTAATTGCAGGAGAATCCAAATGTGCGCTCTTCCCATAACGGTTGACAGCATAGATGCGGAATTGGTATTCTGCCCCATGCGTCAGGCGGCCAGCCTTGTAAGAGGTTCTGGCCACATTGCTTGCAACCATTTGCCACTCTTGTGTATTGGTATCTCTCTTCTCAACGATATAGTTACTGATGGAGCAGCCGCCATCGTAGTCTGGTGGAGACCAGGAAAGTGTGATGCTTTCAGAGGTCACAGCATCCACCTTAACGCTTGTCGGGGGACTCGGTTTATCCAGGACAACTATACCTAGATGGGACGTTGCTGTTCCTGCAGTGTTGGCCAGGGTGATCTCATACTTTCCAACATGCTCCCTGGCAGCCTGTTTAATGATAATCTTGGATGAGGTTGCTGTGTTTACAATTGTAACTGAAGAAGTTTGCTTCACAGGAAGACCATCCCTCTTCCATGAGATGACAGGCTTAGGTCTGCCTCTCACTGGAACCTCAACGGTCAAGTCATCTCCAGCCTTCACGCTGTATGTTGTGAATAATAAGTTGACAGATGGCGCAATTGCCACATCCTTTGCAACGACAGGCAAACCAAGCTCCTTCGGCTCACTCTTTCCCTTCTCGTTGATTGCAACAACTCTAAATAGATAGGTTTCGTTGGGAGTCAGGTTATGAATAGTTGCCTCTGGCACCTTGACTGTGCAAGCTGTACCCCATTTTTCACCAATCTTGGGCTTGAATTCCACATTGTAGCAGATGACTTTACTTCCACCATCGTGTGCAGGTTTGTCCCATGAGAGTGAAATGCTGGTTTTAGTCACATGAACAATGGTTACATTGCTTGGTGGCAGGGGTACCTCAGATACTTTAATTTCTTTGGTTTCAACCATTTGTCCTTGACCGTACTCATTAACAGCACAAACTCTAAAGTAGAAAATGCTACCCTCAGGCAACTCTTCAATCTTAACTGTTTTGGCTGTGCAGTTGCTTGTTACAGTAGTGTAGGCCTTCCGGACAGACTCTCTCTTCTCCACAATGTAGTTGGTGACTTTAGACCCACCGTCGGTGAGTGGTGTATCCCAGACAAGCGTCACTGAATCTTTTTTGACCTCCTTCACAGAGAAGTTTTGCGGTGCACCTGGTGTATCCAAAATTCTCACGGCGACAATGGCCGACTTTGAACCACTGCTGTTCTCCAAGGTGAGTGAGTATTTTCCACTGTCCCAGCGGTTAACATTGTCAATTACAACCATGGTGTATGAGCTTGTGGTGTCAATCAAAGCATGATCTGGGAGAGTACCATCGATTTTTTCCCATTTTACAGCAGGTTCGGGCCTTCCTCTAATGGTGACAAACAGACGCAATGTACCACCAGCACGTACAGACACCACCTTTCTGAGATCAGCGTCAAGCTCAATCTCTGGTGCTTCGACCCTGTCCAGAGCAACCACCGTGCCGTGAACATAAGCAGCCTCACCCACTCCCTCTGAATTGATGGCACAGACACGGAATTGGTATTCTTTAGCTTGTTTTAAGTCCGGGACAGTGAATTTAGTGGCCTGAATGCCAGAGGGTGGGGTGCATATGGTCCACTCTTTTTCGACCGGTGCGTCTACTGCCGGGGCAACTTCTACCTCCTCTGTTGATTCTGGTACTTGTGTATACTCCCGTATTTCAACTATGTAGCCCTTGATATAGGCACCGCCATCAAAGTCGGGTTTGCCCCAGGAAAGAGAGATGGAGGACTTTGTGTAGTCTGTCACCTTGGGATGGTGTGGGGGTCCTGGGGGTTTTGTGGCATCACAGGCTCTGTAAAATAGGGACAGTTCACTGAGGTCTCCCACTCCAGCCTCATTGTTAGCCGCAACACGGAACTCGTAAAAGTGATTCGTCATCAATCCTGTCACTTTGAAGTGAGTATCTGTCAGTTTTTGTCTGTTGCACTTTGTCCACCTGACACTGTCTTTGTCACGTTTTTCAAGGTGATAGCCCGCAATATCAGCTCCACCAGTCTGTTCTGGGGCTGTCCATGACAAAACCATGGAATCCTTCGTGATCTGACTTGCATCTGGTGTCCCAGGAGGACTAGGAGGCTTGTATGGATTGCGTGCAATGATGGGCTCACTCTCAAGATAATCACCTATACCGTATTTGTTAACAGCCCTGACACGTAAAATGTATTCATTCTCTGTGAGCAGGTTTGTTAGTTTGTAATACAGAGTCTGGATATTGGCTGCAGCCACTGTCCAGGATAAGCTGCTGGTCTCTCTCTTCTCCAGGATATAATGAGTGATATTAGCACCTCCGTCCAGGGTTGGCTCAGACCAGGCAAGGGTACAATGGTCAGCCATGATTCCTGTTACCTTCAAGGGTCCAGTGGGTTTACCCGGTTTGTCAAGGACTTTGACTGTGATTGGGAAGCTTTTTGTACCACCCAGATTTTTGAGCATAAGTTCATAGTGGCCACTGTCCAATTTGGTCACATCCTTAATAGTCATGGCAGCACATTTTTGAGTATTTTTCACTTCAATGCGCAGAGCTTTGTCCATTTCTTTTCCCTCCTTGAACCAGACCACGTCAGGAATTGGTTTTCCGTGGATGTCAGCATCAAGAGTTAAATGTTCTCCAGCATTGACAACAATAACATCCTTGTACTTGGGGTCCATTGAGGCCCTTGGTGGCTCAATTTCATCAGTAGCAGTAATAGGGCCAGAGCTGTCAGAGGGCTCGCTGAAGACGGCAGCTGCATTCCTAGCAATAACCCTGAATTCATATTGCTCATTTTCTGTCAGACCGCTGATGTTATATTCAGTCTCCATTATATTCGTGAAGTTTTCTCTGACCCAGCGCCCATCGGGAGAGGCAAGCTCTTTCTTCTCAACAATATAGCCATTGACTTTGCTGCCGCCATCATACTGAGGCTTGGTCCAACTAATCTTGATGAGGTTTTTAGAAATGGTTACAGCCTCTGGAGCACCAGGCGGGTCACATGGATCACGAGCGACAAAGGACTCAGAGACTTTACTGCATCTGCCGATGCCAACAATATTTTCAGCATACACTCTGAACTCGTATCCAATTCCTTCTTCTAGATTACAGATCTTAAACAGAGTATCGCCGATCAGAGTCTTGTTCAGTTTGTTCCACAGGATACTCCTCCTCTCTTTGCTCTCTAGATGGTATCCAATAACAACACTTCCACCGTCGTTGACTGGCTCATTCCATTCAATGATCATCATCTCTTTAGTTGCAGATTTAACATACGGGGTTCCAGGGGGGCCTGGTGGCTTGTATGGATACTGCACAACGATAGTCTTGGAGTCTAGAGGAGCGCCTTTTCCATATCTGTTTTCAGCAATGACTCTGAACTGGTATTCCGCACCAGTCTTCAGCTTGGTCACTTTGAAAGCTGTCCTAGCTAGCTGTGTGGTGACTGACTGCCATGTATTGCCTGTGGTCGCTCGCTTTTCTACAATATAATGTTTCACCTGGCATCCGCCCTTGTACTCTGGAGGTTCCCATGAGAGGTGGACAAAAGTGCTACTCACCTCAACAACTTTAAGTGGACCACTTGGTGGACCTGGCTTATCAAGAATAATGATATCCATGTTATCAGTAAATGTGCCCGCAGTATTGTTTGCTGTAATGGAGTACTTTCCAAAGTCCTCCTTGCTCGCTTCAGTGATCTGAATCCCGGTTGTTGCAAGCGTGTTCACCACGTTGACTCTGGAGGTCACCTTCAGGGGCTGACCATCCTTTACCCAGGTGACTCTAGGTTTGGGCCTGCCAAGTACGGGGAATGTCAAGGTCAGATCCTTTCCCGCTAACACACTGTAAGTGTTGAACTGCATCTTAATGGTTGGATCCAAGGTCATGTCACTAGCAACAATGGGTGTCACAAGTGCCTTTGGCTCGCTCTTTCCCTTCTCATTATAAGCAATAATACGGAAGAGATATTCCGTACCACTTGTGAGGCCTGTGACTGTGCCTTCGCATGTCTTTGCATTTGAGGCGACACCCCACTTATCTGTACCCTTAGGCTGCATCTCAATGAGGTAGCCACAAATCCTGCTGCCGCCGTCATGCTCAGGTTTTTCCCAGGCTAGTGACACACTGCCTTTGGTGACATCGACGAGGTAGATGTTTCCAACAGGAAGTGGTACCTCGGAAGCTTTTGAACCTGTCTTTGTTTCAATCGCCTGGCCAATGCCATATTCATTCTCAGCCATGACTCTGAAGTAGTACATAGCCCCCTCAATCAGGTTCTCAACCTTGAATGTCGTCTTTGTGCATTTGGTCGAGACATTTGCGTAAGCCTTCCTCGTTGATTCACGCTTGTCAACTACATAGTTCTTAATTTTAGAACCACCATCGATCAGTGGTGCATCCCAAACAAGAGTGACTGAGTCCTTCCTAACATCTTTCACTACAAGGCTTTGCGGGGCTCCCGGTGTATCAAGGACTTTAACACTAACAAACTCGGACACAGACCCACTGCTGTTGGTCAAGGTTAGACTGTATTTTCCTGAATCACATCTGTCACAGGAGTCTATAGACAACTGTGTGAAGATGGGACTCTTTTCAACCAATGCCTTTTCAGTTAGCTCCTTCCCATCTTTAAACCACTTAATCTCAGGGGTTGGTCTGCCCTTGAATGGAATACGGATCCGAACAGATCCACCTGCCTTCACAGATATTCCCTTCCTCAGCTCAGAATCCAAGTGGATCTGTGGTGGCTCAAGCCGTTCTTCTGGCTTAGCGATTCCCGAGAGGATGGCTGGCTCACCAACTCCAAGTTTGTTCAGAGCACACACCTGAATCTTATATTCCTGACCTTCTGTTAATTTGGGAATCTCATATTTGGTAACACGCAAGCCAGTGGGGGGAGTAACCATGGTCCATTCTTCTTCCTCAGCCTTGCAGACTTCAACAATGTATCCTTGAATGGGGCTACCACCGTCAGACAATGGCTTGCCCCACAACACTGTGATCGAGCTCTGTGTGGAGTCAACAACGTTGAGATATGCCGGCGACCCAGGTTTGTACTTAGGATCGCAGGCCTTGTAGTGAGAGCTCGGTAGACTGGACTCTCCCAGGCCGACAACATTCTCAGCAGCCACTCTGAACTCATACTCATGGCAGGTGGTTAGGCCACTTACTCTGAAGGAAAGGTCAGTGACTTTCTGTCTGTTGCATCGAGTCCATTTAATTCCCGCTCTATCCTTCTTTTCAACAACATAATTTAAAATTTCACTACCACCATCAAACTCTGGGGCAGTCCAAGTGACAGTCATGCTCTCATGAGTAATGTTGGCTACATCCTCAATGTGAGGCGGACCAGGAAGTACAAAAGGAGTCTTCATGATTACTCCACCAGACTCCAGTGGGCTGCTGGTACCATAACTGTTGACCGCCATCACACGGAACATGTACTCATTGCCCTCCAACAAGTTAGTGACTTTGTAGCATGTGGTGGTGCAGCTGGAAGAAACAACAGTCCAAGCTAAACGGCTGGTCTCTCTTCTTTCGATGATGTAATGCGTGATGGGACTTCCTCCATCCTGTAAAGGAGCACGCCACACCAATGAGCATCTATCCTCAGCTACCCCAGCTACGTGAAGGGGTCCCTCACAGGGGCTCGGTCGGTCCAAGACCAACACTTTGAATGGCACAGTTTCAGAGCCTGCCTCGTTTGTTAAATGGAGCGTGTACATTCCACTGTCAATTCTCACAGAGTCCTTAATGACTATCAGTGCATGAGTTTCTGTATTTTTTATGTTAAGCCTGAGTGTATTTTCGATTGGAACTTCATCCTTGAACCACTGCATTGCTGGCAGTGGTTTGCCACGAACGTCTGCGTCCAGCTTGAACATCTCTCCAGCGTTGATAACAATGGTCTTGGTGAATGCAGGGTCAATAGAGAATTTCGGCACTTCAATCCTGTCGCTCGCAGTGATTGGTCCACTGTTGTACGATTGCTTGCTAATGGTGCCAACAGCATTTTTGGCAATGACTCTAAAGTCGTATTGGGAATTTTCCGTTAGGCCAGTGGCAGTGAACTGGGTCTCAATCACATTAGTGAAGTTTGCCCTTACCCAACGGCCTTCTGGCAAGTCACGCCTCTCCACAAGGTAGCCGGTTATATTACTACCGCCATCATACTCTGGTTTCGTCCACTGGATAACAATGGTATCTTTGGTCACGTGGATAGCTTCTGGTGTACCAGGAGGATCACATGGGTCTCTGGCCACGCAACCCTCTGAAACCTTGCTGCACCGTCCGATGCCTACAATATTTTCAGCGTACACCCGGTATTCATACTCAATACCTTCCTCTAAGGGGTGGCTCTTGCAATTAGTCTCATGCAGGAGTGTCTTGTTTATTTTGACCCAGAGAATACTATTCCTCTCTTTTCTTTCGAGATGGTAGCCGAGGACCGGACTGCCTCCGTCCGAGATGGGCTCGTGCCAATCCACAATCTGGTGATCTCTTGAGAGTGAAGAGATGAATGGCGTGCCTGGTGGGCCAGGTTCCCTGTATGGGTACTGAGCAACAACAGCAGATGAATCTAGGCCGTGACTCTTCCCGTACCGGTTCTGGGCAATGATCCTGAACTGGTACTCGGCTCCAGTCTTCAGTCTGGGCACTTTGATTGTGGTTCTGGCACAGTTATTACTGACATTTTCCCATGTTGTTGTTACAGTATCTCTTTTCTGCACAATGTAGTTTGAAATCTGGCACCCACCATTGTGTTTTGGTGGATCCCATGAAATAGTCACACTCTGCGTTGTGATTTCATCAAATTTCACAGGGCCAGACGGGGGTCCAGGCTTGTCAAGTACTATGATTTCAACTGTGACTTCTTTCTTTCCAGCAGAGTTAGCTGCATTAATGCTGTACATGCCTCCGTCATCACCTGCTGCCTCCTTAATGCTCAGACTTGTATAAGTCTGGGTGTTTTTAATGTTCACTCTGGTAGTGAACTTCAGAGGTGCTCCATCTTTGGTCCATGCTATTGTTGGTTTTGGGCGTCCAAAGATTGGCACTTCAATTTTTAGATCTTTACCAACATGGACACTGTAGCTGCTAAAAGTAGGTCGAACATCAGGCTCAAACACCAAGTTCTTGGTCATGACGTGCCCAGAAAGGACTCTCGGGTCACTTTTCCCCTTGTCATTGATTGCTGTAACTCGGAACAGGTAGTCCTCCCCTGGGTTCAGATTGGAAACGGTTGTCTCCATTGTTTTGTATGTGTTAACACCAGACCACTTCTCTTGGCCCTTAAGCTGTATCTCAAGCAAGTAATGGACGACTCTGCTACCGCCATCATATTCTGGACTTTCCCAGGCCAAAGAGATGCTTGTATTTGTTTGATCTGTCACAGTCAAGCTCCTGGGAGCCTGCGGCACCTCTGAGACCTTAAGCGGGTCAACAGTTACTGAAGGCAGACCAATACCATGTGCATTCTCAGCAAGGACTCTGAAGTAATAACTGCAGCCCTCCTGGAGTGGCTCAATCTTCCACGAAAGAGCATGGCAATTAGTTACCACGGCAGCATACGTTCTACGTGTACTCTCTCTCTTTTCCACGATATAGTTTTTTATTTTGGATCCACCGTCTAAAATGGGTGCTTCCCAAGCAAGTGTCACTAATTGGTTTGTAATTTCCTTCACTGTCAGATTTACAGGAGCGCTTGGTGTGTCGAGAACACGGACGACAACAAATGCAGATTTGGTTCCACTAGAATTCTCTGCAGTGATGGTGTATTTCCCACTATCTACTCTGCTCATCTGGTCAATCACAAGCGCTGTGTAACTGCTGGTCACTTCAACTTGAGCCTTCTCCTTAAGTGCAGAATCATCTTTGTCCCATTTGATGCTTGGAATGGGTCTTCCCTTGATTGGAATAAAGAGTCTAAGCGAAAGTCCAGCCTTAATTGTCACAATCTTTCTCAGTTCTGGGTCAATGTCAAGGTCCGGTTCCTCTGCTCTGTCCTGGGCAATAACTGCTCCAGCAACATCAGTGTGCTCGCCAACCCCAACCTTGTTGATGGCACACACTCTCAATTTATAAGCCTGATTTTCTTTCAGGTTTATAACCTCAAATTTGGTCTTCTTGACACCTGTCGGTGGCGTGCACATGATCCAATCCTCTGCAGGTGCATCTGTGGCTGGCACCTCAGCAGCCGAGGCTTCAATCAGTGCCGCACCAGCTGAGACTTGCTCTGTGGTACTGCAGCACTCAATGATGTATCCCTGGATCTCTGAGCCACCATCACAGATGGGCTTGATCCATGACAGGAATAATGACAATTTGGTTGTGTCTGTAACTCTGGGATTCTGTGGAGGGCCAGGCCTGAAGACAGGATCGAGGGCTTTGTAGTATACTGTTGGAGAACTGGGCTCGCCAACACCCACAGAATTCTCTGCTGCAACCCTGAATTCATAATTGTGTCTCTCCAGGAGTCCTGTGACCTTGAAAGTCAAATCTAACACAGTTTGCCTGTTGCATCGAGTCCACCGTACACCTTCTTTGTCATGCTTTTCAATTATATATGTTGTGATAGGACTGCCTCCGTCCTCAGTTGGAGCCTCCCATTTGAGCACCATTGAATCCTTTTTCACATTTAAAATCTCTAAGCCTTTGGGCGATCCAGGGGCTATGTATGGATCTTTAATAATCACTGGCTCAGACTCAAGTGGTGCACTATTACCAAACTCATTTACAGCATGGACTCTGAAGATGTACTCATTGCCTTCCAGGAGCTTTGTAACCTTGTGGCAGGTGTTCGGCACTTTTGGATCCACAACAGTCCAGATTAATCTACTGGTTTCTCTCCTTTCCACGACATAGTGAGATATTTTGCTACCGCCATCTTGTCGCGGTGCTCTCCATGCAAGACAGCATTGGTCTTTTGTTATACCTGTTACAGTCAGCGGTCCTTGTGGTTCTCCCGGTTTATCCAAAATGACCACATTCACTTGTACAGCCTTTTCTCCTCCTGGATTTTTCAGCAGCAGAGTATATGCGCCTCCATCGGAAAGTTTAGCTTCCTTTATAGTGGCACAGGCATGGGTTTCTGTGTTCTTAATCTCTCTGTGGATTGTGTTTCGCATTTCCTGCTCTCCTTTCAACCAGGTGATAGAGGGCAATGGTTTGCCGTGGACATCTGCATCAATCTTAAAATTATCTCCCGCTTTTACCATAATGGTCTGTGTGTACTTGGGGTCAATACTGATACGAGGGGGCTCAATCTCATCCCTGGCAGTGATGGGGCCGGTGCTGTAAGAGGGGAGACTAAAAACGCCAGCGGCATTTCTAGCAGTAACACGGAACTCGTACTGCTTATCCTGCACGAGTCCAGTTGCAGCATATTCTGTCTCTATGACATTAGTGAAGTTAGCCTTCAACCAGCGACCTTCAGGTAGCTCCTTCTTTTCCACCATGTAGCCTGTAATCTTGGCACCGCCATCATACTCGGGCTTTGTCCAAGCGATGTGAACTGAATCCCTCGTAATCCTGGTTGCCTCTGGTGTACCTGGAGGGTCACAAGGATCTCTGGCGACGTGACCTTCTGACACTTTGCTGACTTTGCCTATGCCCACAATGTTTTGAGCATAAATTCTGTACTCGTATTCCATTCCTGGTTCTAGCCCTGTGGTCTTGAAGGTTTGGTCTGTAATAAGCGATTTGTTCAGTTTGACCCAGAGGATACTGGTTCTTTCCTTGCGCTCCAGATGATAGCCTACGATAGCGCTACCTCCATCATTTACAGGCTCATTCCATGCCACCACCATGCTGTCCTTTGTGCACGTTGCAATGGAGGGTGTTCCTGGTGGTCCTGGAAGCTTGTATGGATATTGAGCTACAATAGACTCTGACTGAAGAACTGGACCTTTCCCATATCTGTTTTCTGCTGTGATTCGAAACTGATATTCTGAGCCAGTTTTCAATCTGCCTGCTTTAACTTTTGTCCTTGCAAGGTTTGGAGACACAACCATCCAATTCGTTGTGGACGTGTCTCTCTTTTCCACAATGTAGTTTTTGATTGTGCACCCGCCGTCGTACTCTGGTGGGCTCCAGGAAATGGTCACGCTGTCAGAAGTGACCTCCTCAACCTTAACTGGACCACCTGGCTGACCGGGTTTGTCCAGCACAACAATGCTGATGTCTGCTGTTGCCTCTCCTGCTGTGTTCCTAACTGTAACGCGATATTGTCCAAAATCATCTTTGGAAGCCTCTTTTATGCTGAGGTTCAACACTGTTTGTGTTGCACCAAAGTTTACTCTGGTTGTTCTCTTAAGTGGCTGCCCATCTTTGAGCCAGGAGACGGCTGCTTTGGGACGGGCGACATACGGAACCTCGACTGTCAGGTCTTTACCTGCCAACACACTAAATGTGTTGAACAACATTTTGACAGCTGGTGAAACAACAAGATCTTTCACAATGACAGGCACGCCAATTTGACGAGGGTCACTTGTTCCCTTCTCATTTCTTGCTGCCACACGGAACATATATTCATCACCGGCGTTCAGGCCACCAACGGTAGCTTCTGTTTCTTTCACGATCACAGCCTGTGTCCACTTATCTACACCTTTAGGTTGGACCTCGACAACATAACAGCCAACTCTGCTTCCACCATCATGCTCTGGCTTTTCCCACGAGAGTGTGACACTATTCTTAGTAACGTCCTTCAGACTGATTTTGCCAGGAGGTTGAGGTTTCTCAGACACCTTAACTGATTCACTGGTCTCAATGGGCAGACCAATGCCATATTCGTTCTCTGCCAAAACTCTAAAGTAATAGTTGCATCCTTCTAGGAGCTGCTCAACAGTAAAGGTGGTGTGATGGCACGTGGCGCTGACTGTGGCATAAGCCTTTCTTGTGGACTCGCGCTTTTCAACAATGTAGTTCTTAATCTTAACTCCCCCATTGTTTGCTGGTGGATCCCAAGTTAGACTGACAGATTGATTTGTTACATTAGTTATTTTCAGCTTCTGTGGAGCACTTGGCGTATCGAGTACCCTGACTTGGACTGTGACTGTCTTAGAGCCAGAGCTGTTCTCAACTATGAGGTTATACTTTCCAGTGTCAAATCTGTTGACATTTCCAATGACAAGTGATGTGTATGATGTTGTGGTGTCAATAGTGGCCCTCTCAACAGGTTCACCGTCCTCTTTGGTCCACTTAGCTTGAGGAGTGGGTCTGCCTCTGAAGGGAATAAACAGTCTAAGTGTGCAGCAAGCTCGGAGGGTGACCACCTTGCAGAGCTCTGCATCCACATCAAGCTCTGGGGGGAAGAGTCTGTCTTCAGCCTTGGGGTTGCCAGGTACAGATGCAGGTTCGCCAATTCCTTCGCCATTAACAGCAGAGATGTTGATTTTATACTCCTGACCCTCCGTCAGATTGATAATGGTGAATGAAGTGGCAAGTAGTCCTTCCTTGGGGGTCACAATTGTCCACTCCTCCTCTTCCTTGTCAGATGGAATGCAGCTTTCAATAATGTAACCAGTGATGTCAGAGCCACCGTCATAGGCTGGTTTGTTCCAGGCTACAGTAATAGATGACTTGGTCGTGTCCAGGATTCTGGGGTTGCACGGAGGCCCTGGTTTGTACAATGCGTCACTGGCCTTGTAGAAGGGACTGGAGAGGCTTGGTGCACTGAGACCGGCAGCATTCTCTGCAATGATCCTAAATTCATATTCATGTCCAACAACAAGACCTGTTGCCTTGAATTGCAAATCTCTGACCTTCCTCTTGTTGCACTTGACCCAGCGGAGGCCTACCCTGTCTTTCCTTTCAATGTTGTAGTTTGTGATTGGTGTTCCACCATCGCTCTTTGGCACCAGCCACATAATGACCATAGAATCTTTGCTGACAGCGGTGACCTCAGGATTCTCAGGCACATCGGGAACGTTGTATGGATTGTTGGCAACAATGGGCTCAGAATCAAGAGGCTCGCCGTGGCCATATTTATTCACCGCCATAACTCTGAAGATGTACTCATTTCCTTTCAGTAGCTTCGTCACCTTGTATTCAGTAACCTGCAGGTCTGAAGCCACATTGGTCCAAACAAGTCTGCTTGATTCCCGCTTCTCAACAATGTACCCTTCAATTTTGGCACCGCCATCATCTAGCGGCGGTACCCATGTCAGTAAACAATTGTCAGCTGTGACATTTGACACCGTGAGAGGGCCAACTGGTGGGCCAGGTCTGTCCAGTACTTTCACTCTAAAGATGTGCTTGGAAAAGCCACCAACATTAGTGGAAGTCAAAACAAATTCTCCTCCGTCTGATCTGATGGAGTCTTTGTTGCTCAGTGTTGTTGTCAGTTCAGTGAACTTAATGTCCAGTTTCAATGTGTTCTCAACCTCTTTTTCATTCTTGGTCCAAACCATGGACGGGGTTGGTTGACCAGCAATATCAGCGTTAAGCTTGAAGGACTCCCCTGCCTTCAGCAGAAGCACATCCTTAAAGATGGCGTCCACCATGATACGTGGCTCAATGATGTTATCCTTGCATGTAATGGGGTCCGAGGGGTCAGATGGTGCACTCACTGCTCCTGCTGAGTTTCTCGCCATGACACGGAACTCATAAGAGGCATCTTGAGTCAATCCACTGACGGTGAATGTTGTCTCTATTATGTTAGTGAAGTTAGCTCTGATCCAGCGACCGGCGGGAAGTTCCCTCTTCTCCACGGTGTAGCCAGTAATTTTAAATCCTCCATCATACTCTGGTTTGGTCCACATAATGGTGATAGCATTTTTAGTCGTAAAATTAGGCACAGGCTGACCTGGGGGATCCACAGGGTCCAAGGCCATTATTGCTTCGGAAGCTTTGCTGGGCTTGCCAATTCCAGCCATGTTTTCTGCCATAACGCGGAACTCATAGGCAGCTCCATCTTCAAGCCCGGTAGATTTCAGTACGTTTCCTTTCACAAGACCTTTGCTGATTTTTTGCCACATGATGCTGCTTCGTTCTTTTCTTTCAACATGGTATCCAATGACTTCATTCCCACCATCAGACACAGGTTCATTCCAACCAATTGTTATGGAGTCCTTGGTGAATGCCACCACATGGGGTGTACCAGGTGGTCCGGGAACTTTGAATGGATAGGCAGCCACTACTGACTCTGAGGTTATGGAAGGTCCTACACCATATCGGTTCTTTGCCTTAACTCTGAACTGGTACTCTGAACCAGTCGTTAAACGCGTGGCTTTAAACATGGTACAAATGGCCGTGGAAGTTAGCTCTGTCCAAGTCTGGGTGGTGGTGTCTCTGATCTCAACTACATAGTTGTTAATTGGAACACCCCCATCATTCTCTGGCGTGTCCCATTCAAAAATACAGTAGGTACGAGAGATTTCAGTAATTGTAATCGGCCCCTTGGGTGGCCCCGGAACATCATGCACTTTGACAATGATGTTGTCGACCACAGAACCAACAATGTTCTTTCCTGTTATGGTGTACAAGCCACTGTCTGCTCTGGTGCATTCATTGATGGTGAGGATAACAGTCACAGGAGTCCTCTCCACGTTAGTCCTCTGGGTGAGCTTCAAGGCAGTTCCATCCTTCTGCCAGGTGACCACTGGCCTCGGGCGCCCCATTACAGGAATTTCAACCTTGATGTCGTCTCCAGCTTTAGCAATAACAGTCGACTGACATATGCCACGCAGATCAAACTCAGGCAGAGAGGTTGAATCCTTGACAACGATGGGCTTGCTCTCGCGTGGAACACTTCTTCCCGAGTAGTTAACTGCCATCACATGGAATGTGTATTCTTCATTCTCATTGAGATTCTTCACAGTGAAGTCCATATTCTTGAGAGTTGTTACATGGGCCCACTGATCATTTCCTCTCTTCTGGGCTTCAAGGACATATCCCGTCAGCCTGCTTCCACCATCATGCTTGGGTTTGGTCCAAGCCAGGCTCACAGAGTTCTTGGTAATGTCAGTCGCGATTATGCTTTCTGGGGGACTTGGTGCCTGGGAGGCACGAATAGGATCAGGAGTTTCAACTGCTTCACCAACACCAAACTCATTCTCAGCGGACACTCTGAAGTAGTACTCGCAGCCTTCGCCCAGGTCATTGATCTTGACTGAAGTTGTTGGACAGTTTGTAACAATGGTGGCAAAAGCCTTGCGTGTTGATTCTCTCTTCTCAATAATATAATTTGTGATCTTGGCACCACCATCAATGAGAGGCATCTCCCACTGAAGGACAATTGATTCTTTATCTATTTGGACTGGTTTCAGGTTGAGAGGAGGCCCGGGTGAATCCAGAACTTTCACATGAATACTGGCAGTCTTCTTTCCCGCTGTGTTTTCGAGGGTAAGCGCATATTTACCTGCATCAATCCTTGCACTTTCGGGAATGATCAACATTGTAAATGACTCTGTACTGTCAATGACGGCACGAGGCACAGGACCACCCTCCTTGGTCCAGGTGACTGTAGGTGTAGGGCGTCCTTTGATGGGTACAAAAAGGCGAATGGAACAACCAGCCCTGACAACAAGAGTTCTCCTCAACTCAACATCCAATTCTAAATCAGGCTCAGCTGCACGCTCCACTATCTCAGCCAGTTCCTCAGTTTCAGCAGGTTCACCTGTGCCCTTGGCATTTACTGCACTAATTCTGAAGTGGTATTTGCCCGTGTTTTCCAGCCCAGGAACGACAAACTCTGTGATTCTCAGCGGAGATGACGTGTCCTTAAGCCACTCCTCTGTTCCTTCTTTTCTGTGCTCAATCACATAACCAACGACATCAAGCCCACCATTATCTAGTGGTTTTCCCCAGTTAAGAGTGGCAGTTCTCTTGGTAGTGTCTGTAACCCTTGGATTTACAGGAGGTCCAGGAACATCTGCCAAAAATCCCAAAAGGTCAGTGTCTTATTTTAAGACACAAATAATTAATACATTTTAATAGGAATTTTCAATTTGTTTGCAATTGTTTTTACTTACAGGTAGCAATGACCGTTATGACTGGCATAGACGGTTCACTTGGGTCTCCAAAGCCAGCTCTGTTCTCAGCAAGAATACGGAACTCATATTGCAAGCCTTCAGTCAGTCCAGTGACTTCATAGCTGAGCTCTGCAACTGATTTCTTGGAGGCCCTGATCCACCTTGTGGCCTTTTTTTCCTTCTTCTCAACACAGTAACCAATGATATCACTTCCACCATCTTCAGTTGGTCTTCTCCACATTACTGTAGCTGACTGCCGATCCACTTTTTCAACTTCTGGTTTTGATGGTGGACCAGGAGGACCTACAAACATAAAGGTTATATGAATACAAATCACATCATATTCAGTGTCACAATAACCAAAATTAATAGAATCTAAGATCTCGGGAGGCCAAACTAATACATACCAAATCTATCAACCATTTTGACAGGTGGAGAGTGAGCCGGCTCACTGCTGCCATACTGGTTCACAGCAGAGACTCTAAAGATATACTCGTTGTCCTGGATGAGTTTGGAGGCCACATAATGACAGTTGAAGACCTTCTCTTCCAGAATTGTCCAGAGAAGGCGACTGGTCTCTCTCTTCTCTAGGGTGTAGTACTTGATAGGAGACCCTCCATCTGCTGGAGAAGCTGTCCAGGTCAAGGTGACCTTTTCGGATGAGACACTGCTGCATTCAATGGGACCAGGAGCCGCAGGAACATCCAGAACCTTCACCTTAACTAGTTCCTCCTTCACGCCGAAGGGGTTGCTTGCTGTGATAATGTAATCCCCAGAGTCCTTCCTGGTCGCGTATTTTATTGACAGAGTAGAGGATGTTGAAGTGGTCTCAATATTAATTATATCTGAGGACTTCAAGTACTTTCCTCCCTTAGACCAGTAAGAGGTTGGGGCAGGCTTGCCAAGAATACTTGTGGCAGTCACCACTATAGTTTCCCCAGCTCTGACGGTCACACCGGCCTCCATCACCTGAGCATCGATGATAATGGTTGGTGAAGCTTTTGGATAGAGAAAAGAAACTTGATGACAAACCATGCCACTTTGACTCAACAACCAAGTGTGACAATGGAATCAAACCAAATCACCATAATCATCCACACAGATAATAGTATCTGTCTGGTCAGACGGTGGACTAAGGGCACCGGCTGCATTCTTCGCCCGTATTCTGAACTCATATTTGCAGCCCTCCTGGAGATCAGTTACAGTGTATGCGGGTTCCACAACATTCACACTGTTGGTCTTCACCCAGATCTTAGAGGGAAGATCACGTCTCTCAACTATGTAGCCAGTCAGCCTGTGCCCACCGTCAAACTGTGGCTCAGCCCACTGGAGAGTCACGGTGCTTCTGGTGATGCTAATTACATCCGGTTTGCCTGGAGCATCTGAACACACAAAGAATCACACGTGTGGCAAAACCAACATTGGCAATGCTAAGTTTCACTGATCCTCACGTGTTTCACACTTACCAATTGGATCAAGGGCAACTTGTGGATCAGTGGGAAGACTTGGTCTACCAATACCAGCCAAGTTAATCGCCATTACCCTGAACTCGTACTCAAGGCCTTCAGTCAGCCCTGTCACCTTGTGTTCCTTCATTCTCAAGGCGGTCGGGCTTGACCTCTTCCACAACATACTATTCCTCTCCTTGAACTCAACGTGATACCCTGTGCATTGTGTTGTGGTTCGGGAGAGAGTGCGTCTTCATTAATGTGATGATCTAAACCTTTATATGCAAATCACCTCAAGTATACCACTGTATATCTATGTGTACATGTATATGACATGTAATTAGCTCACACATGGCCATACCTGTGATGGGAGACCCTCCGGTCTTCCTGGGATCTGACCAAGCAAGGTAAGCAGAGTCATGGCGCATACTCATGACCTGAGGTGGAGGAGGAGCGTCGGGAACGTCTGTTAAAAAGCATAGATGTTTGTAGGCAGGAGAAAGCTAATGTTCAGGCAAAAAAGCACAAGTTGCAGGCACTTACTGAATGGATGTTTTGCAATGACAGGCTCCGACTTGAGTCCCTCTCCAACACCATACTTATTCTCAGCACAGACCCTGAAAATATATTCCGTGCCCTCGTGGAGACCAGTTACCCTCATGGTGTTTCTGTCCACCGTAGAAGAGACAGTCACCCACATGTTGGTGATAGAGTCCCTCTTCTCTAGAATGTAGTTTGTGATGTCTGAGCCACCGTCGTCTTTTGGTGCTGCCCACTTTAGTGTGGCACCATCTGCAGTTACATCCTTGAACTTGATAGGTCCTACAGGGATGCCAGGCTTACCCACCACCCTGAAATTAAAACCGGCTGTCAATACATATCAAGACCACAAACATGACAATGCATCTACAAATGCATCTGATTGCAACCTGATGAAAATGGTGGACTCTTTGCTGCCAGCACTATTCCTCAGGGTGATGGTATACTTGGAGGCATCACTTCTCTGGCAATCTCTGATCAGAAGAGTGGTGTTGACTGCAGAGCATTCTGCACAAACACGTCCAGTGTCTGTCAAGTCTTCGTCCTCCCCCTTCTTCCAGGACACCTTGGGCGTTGGTTTTCCGATGATTGGAATTTTCAGACGCACCGTACTGCCCTCTTTGGCAATGTAACACATGTCGGGAAGCTCCCTCAAGTCACAGGTGGGATGAACTGTGAAAATGAGTGTCACAATACTTATACGATACAGATGCCATTACAAAATAAAGCAATCCATTAGTGTTGACATGAGAACTACAGTACAAACTATGTTGTGTGAATGTTTCTCCTTACTGAGTTGGTCCTTGGCAACTACTATCAGCTCCTTGGCAGCACCTTCCCCAGTGTCATTCACAGCTTTAACACTGTATTTGTACTCTCTGCCCTCTACCAGATCTTTAGCGCTGTACTGCATGTTCTTAGACCTCATTAACTCCTTGCACTTCTCGTTGCCATTGAGGACCTCAAGTACATAGCAGATAATGCGGCTGCCACCATCAGTTAGAGGTTTCTTCCAGCTGAGAGTACAAGAGTCCTTGGTAACCAGCAAAGTTTTAAAGTCCATTACAGGACCGGGCTCCTCTGTATGAGTAGAAAAGTAATGGTGACCCAAAAGCAGTGAAATGAAAGAGAATAAAGCTGAAATTTGGTTCATCACACCCACCAGATGCTCTGACTGAGTCAGAGGTCTCGCAGAACTCTCCAACGCCGAGCTGATTGACGGCTGACACTCTAAAGCAGTAGGAACGTCCAGCATTCAGGTCTAACACCTTCAAAGATGTCTTGGTACAATTGTTAGAGACTGTAGACCAGGCCTTCCTCTCAGTGTCACGCTTCTCCACAACATAGTGGGTGACTTCATAGCCACCGTCCAGGAGAGGAGCATCCCAGTAGATGGAGGTGCTCTCCTTCGTGGTCTCTTTAACCACCAGGTTAATTGGTGGCCCAGGAGTGTCTAAAATAAAAAGAAAACACAAAAAGGGAGGGTCAACTCCAAATGTTCCAATTTTTTTTTACCATTGTGCCTTTACTGTTGATTCAACCTTGGCTGAGATAAAAAAAAAAAAAAACGGTTTCTTACCAAGGACCTTGACGATGATGGTGTACATCTTTATGCCAGCCACACTCTCTAGGTTGAGAATGTATTTGCCTGCATCATATCTGTTGACATTCTCCCCTATCACAGTGGTGTCGGTTTTTGTCGACTTAATGACAATGCCTTGGCGGTCCTTGATGTTGGTGTTCATCTTTGCCCAGGTTATCTTGGGCGGGGGTTTACCCTTGATTGTGGCATGAAGCTTCATGGTGGCACCAGCTCGCAGCTCCAGGCCCTCCTTCAGCAGAGCACTCAGCTCCGCCTCTGGAGGTACTAGATGATTATCAAAGATTATTCCCACCAACTTCCAAAAGCCATGAAATTATTTAGATTAACACACTTTTTTTTTGTATTGTCACGATAAAAAAAAGCACAATCCACACCTACAGTGTAACTTGTCATGATCAGTTATCCTACATGCTACTTATTCACACAGAAAATACACGGTGGTAGGAAAAAAAATACCTAAGATGTCCTTTGCAATGTGCTTGCCAGGCACTTCAACTGGTTCACTGAAGCCAACCTTGTTGACAGCGGTGACACGGCACTGGTACTCAGCCTTGTGTATGAGGTTTTCTATGGTGTAGCTGGTATCCTGCAAGTTTCTCGGAACATTGCAGCGGATCCAGTCTGCTGTGTCTGTCCTCCTGCACTCCAACAGGTATCCTAAGATTGGGCTTCCGCCATTGTTGGCCGGGGCATTCCAGCTGAGGCTGAGGGTGCTGTTGGTGGTGTCTGTCACACACGGGTTCAGCACCGGGCCAGGAGGAGCTGTGACAGTGCATTTGATCCCAAGTAAAGAAAAGTACCAAAGAAAGAAAGCAACTTTCAGAGGTCATGAAACTCACTGATGGGATTTTGTGCAGTGGTGGCATCAGAAGGCTCGCTGGGTTTTCCAAGTCCGGCCACATTAACAGCAATCACTCTGAATTCATATTCGACTCCCTCAGTAAGGCCTAAGACATTAAAAGTCCTTTCCATTAAGGGCTTTCTGTTCATCTTGGTCCAGTTCATCTCCATAGTTTCCTTCTTCTCCAACATGTAACCCAGAATGATTGACTTTCCATCGTCAGTAGGCTCCTTCCAGCTCACTGTCATAGCATCCTTGGTGACATTGGTGATCACTGGGGCCTCACACGGGCCAGGGCAAGCTGGGACATACATCAGCATTTTTAGTTCAAACAGTCAAATCATTATTATGTGAATGAAGGGAATATCTTAATAATTTACCAATATCAACGTGCTTAACTATACTCACGGTATTATGCCACAAACAGTTTAGCTGATGAAAGGTCAAACTCACTGAATGGGTTCTTGGCGATGACAGGGGCAGTAATGAGACTGTCTCCGACTCCCCACGTGTTCTCAGCACGGATACGGAACTGGTATTCATGACCCTCAATCAGCTTCTCCACAGTTAATTCAAGATTTTCACCTTTGATCTTTGAGGAGACCTGAGCCCAGTTGGCCCGGCTGGTCTCACGCTTGTCCAAAATATAGTTAGTAATGGGAGCGCCACCATCCTTCAGTGGTGGCTTCCAGGACAACTTTATTTTGTTGGCAAACACTTCAACATATTTGGAACTGGCAGGTGGACCAGGCACATCTGCATAAGACACAAATTCCAAATGTATCACCGGACTTCCAAGCCAACATACTAATTGCCTATGGCCCAAAAGTACTCACCCAAAATGGTGACATGAATGACAGCGGTCTTGGAGCCACTGGCATTTTCTGCAAGGATAGTGTAGACTCCAGTGTGCTCCTTGGTGACTGAGGTCATCTCCAGTTGGAACTGGTGTCTCTGTTGGGTGATGACCTGGCCTTCACTTGACCTCAGGCTCTCATCACCTCTCTTCCACGTGACTCTCGGCATTGGTTTACCAAACACCTCAGCCTCTAGGAGAATTGGTGTTCCGGCCTTTACCTTTAAACCCTTCTGCATCCTGGCGTTAAGTTCTACCATTGGAGGCACTGTAGTGAAGGGCAGGACACTAGTTTATAACCCATCTACAAGTTAGCTGAAAGTAAAGTGGTCATTTAAGTTTCTCCCTCTCACCGTTCTCAGCACAGACCAAGATTGGGTCTGTGGGCTCTGAGGGTTTGCTAATGTTGACAGCTGTTTTGGCAATGACTCTGAACTGGTACTTCAGGTCTCGCTCCAGGCCAGTCACAGTGTACTCTTCCCTTGGGACATTCTGGCAAACAGTGTTACAGCGCACCCATATGTCTCCGGGCACCCGCATAGCCTCTACATAGTAGCCGATGATCTTGCTGCCACCATCGTTCTTGGGCCGGGCCCAAACAAGAGTTACGGAGTTCCTGGTCATATCCAGGACTTCTGGTTTCCCAGGTGTATCTGCGACACAATCACTTAGGTAAGCAAGTGTAACAGAAGTGAATATGTTTAAAATTTGGTTTCATAGGTGTTGATCAGAAACTCACCAATGGGTGTTCTCGCAGTTACAAAGTCAGTCTTCTTGCTCGGCTTGCCCTGCCCAGCCCGGTTAATGGCAGACACTCTAAAGGTGTACTCCAGACCCTCAATCAGGCCGGCACAGGGGTACTCGGTGGTGCGTACAACAGTGTCGTTGGCCTTCACCCAAAGTAGGCTATTTCTTTCTTTACGTTCGATGTAGTAACCTGTGATGGGGCTGCCACCGTCTCTCTCTGGCTTGTCCCATGCCACAAACATGCAATCCTTGTTAGTCTTGTTGATATGACAATTAAGAGGTTCACTGGGAACATCTGGTGACAAAAAACACAATCAAAATGTATGTTATTTATGTCAAATGGATGATTACCATTTGATGATTTCTATTAGCTGTAATAGACTCAATGCCACCTTAAGAAAAGCATAGGTTCAAGCTAAGAGAAATCATTATGATGCTTGAGATCTTATGGAAGTTAATTAATGAGAATACAATTTCCTTTCATAAATAAATGAAACGGCGGACGACTGGTAACCACATCTGCCTCACAGTTCTGGGGACCGGGGTTCAAATCCCGGCCCCGCATGTGTGGAGTTTGCATGTTCTCCCCGTGCCTGCGTTGGTTTTCTCCGGGCGCTCTGGTTTCCTCCCACATCCCAAAAACATACGTGGTAGGTTGATTGAAGACTCTAAATTGCCCGTAGGTGTGAATGCGTGTGAGAATGGTTGTTTGTTTATATGTGCACTGTGATTGGTTGGCGACCAGTTCGGGGTGTACCCCGCCACTCGCCTGAAGATAGCTGGGATAGGCTCCAGCACGCCCGCGACCCTTGTGAGGATAAAGCGGTACAGACAATGGATGGATGGATGGAAATAAATGAAACATACCAAAGGGGAACTTTGCAATCATCCTGTCAGACTGGATGGGGTCCGACACGCCGTAGCGGTTCTCAGCACGGATGCGGAACACATACTCCTTCCCGGGAATGAGTTTGCCCAGCCTGCAGCTTGTCTTCTGGCAGGAGGAAACAGCGTTCACCCAGTCACCTCTACTGACATCGCATTTCTCCACTATGTAATTTGTGATTTTGCTGCCTCCGTCCTCCAGTGGTTGGCTCCAGGACAGAGAGCAGGCATCTGAGTCAATGTCACTGATCTCCACAGGACTGCCAGGAGGTCCGGGAATATCTACAACACACAGATAAACTCTGTCAAGCCATGCAATTCACTGAGTCCCCATAATATATAAAGCTTGGACAATGACCT
The DNA here is from genome assembly GCF_024500275.1 of Phycodurus eques. Taxonomy (NCBI): domain Eukaryota; kingdom Metazoa; phylum Chordata; class Actinopteri; order Syngnathiformes; family Syngnathidae; genus Phycodurus; species Phycodurus eques. The sequence continues at coordinate 67,157 of NC_084536.1, forward strand.
CTGATGATGATCTTCAGAGCGTGGACCACCTTTGCAGAGCTGTTTTCAGCCACAAGGCTGTAGTTGCCACTGTCTGTCCTTGAGACATCCTTTATGATCAAGACACACAAATTGCCAGACTGGTGCACCGCCAGACGGCTTGAAGAAACCAGTGGTACATCGCCAGACATCCACTTGCAGGTTGGAGAAGGTTTTCCACAAATGACAGCCTCTACCCTGAGTTTGGCTCCAGCTCTTTCACTGACCATGTCTGGCATTACAATCTTTGGCTCCACTGGAGGGGGGGGGGGGGGGGGGGGGGGAAGAGAGAGGAGTAAATAGATATGAATACTTTAAATGGGAGGTGGGGACATCTTCATCAAGCTCATTTTCAAGAATTTATCATATCGATCTGATGGTGGAACCTACACATCTGTTCCTTGATCTCGATCAGCTCCCTGGTCTCTGTGAACAAGCTCAAACCCATGATGTTCTTGGCAGCCACTCTGAACCTGTACCTCTTGCCCTCTTTCAGGCCACTGATGCTGATGCTCAAGCCCTTAATGGTGGTGTAGGCATTCCACACCTCCTTAGGCTCCTCAGCATCCTCCTGCACTACTGGAGGTGATGGAATTGGTGGAGCAGCTTTCCCTTCTTCTGGGATCTGCAGTTGAGATTTATGAATGCTTGACTACACCTTGGCACACACCACTTTGGTCCACAAATCAATCTAGCAAGCGCATAACCATTTAGTAGCGATAATTGTCGGTGGGAAACAGAAAGTGAAAAAACAGCAAAATCACAAACCTCCACCGGTGCTGGAGGTTGTGGAGGAGGTTTAACCTCAATGTACTCAATCACATAACCATCAATCTTGGCCCCGCCATCCCTCGCAGGTTTCACCCAACCAACTGTGGCACTGTTCTTTGTGATCTCCAGAATTTCCATCTTCTCGCAAGGATCAGGTTTGCCTGAAAAAACACCAAATAAAAATCACGTATGCTATCATGACCAATAAAATGGGATGAGAAACTAAACATGGAGGGGTCTTAGTTCTCATTTGTCATTGTGTGACTAAAAGGTCATACTTACTGACAGGATCAGAGGCTAGGTACGAAGTGGGGGACACCCTGGGAACTCCTGAGCCATACTCATTGACAGCAGTCACTCTGAAGTAGTACTCTGTGCCTGGCATGAGACCGCTGACCTTGAAGGGTATCTTGTCTTTCTCAACTTCTGCCTTGACTGTTGCCCACGTCTTGCGATCAATTTCACGCTTTTCAATGATATAGTTAGTGATCGCACTGCCACCATCAACCTCTGGAGGGCTCCAAGACAGCATTGCTGATGTCTGTTTGATGTCAGTGGCTTCTAGATTCATCACAGGTCCTGGGGTATCTGTTAGGGGGGAAACAGATGCAACCTTGTTTTTAAAGTCCATCAAAACAAGCACAGAGCTGTGACGAGTAGAAGGCAGGACATACCGAGGACCTTAACGTTGACAAACACAGCCTTTTCTCCAGCAGGACTCTGAACAGTCAGGCAGTATTTGCCAGAGTCATTGCGGGTGCTGTCAGGAATGACCAAGAAGGTCATGGTGTCGATGATGTCGACATGACCCTTCCTGACTACATTATCAATGCCCATCCTCCTCCAAATGACTTTTGGAGGTGGTCTACCTCTTATGGTAGCACACAGTCTGATGGGACAACCAGCTCTCACTGTTAGTCCCTGTTTCAAGTTGGCATCCAAGTCGATCTCTGGTGCCTCTGTAAAAAACAAAATAGACATTCATAGAAATTATGATTGATAAATACAGTCACCTAAGTCAGTGGGTAACCAAAAACAATCCTCACCAAGTATCTCCTTGGGATTCACAGCTGTCTCCAGGTTACAGGGCAGGCTCATGCCCACCTGGTTCTGAGCTGACACTCTAAAGTCATACATAAGTATCTCATCCAGACTTGTGACGGTGAACTCACAAAAGACAAGCTGAGCAGCCACGTTGCAGCGTTTCCAACTATCATCTCCTTTCTTGCCACTTCCCTTCACCCTCATCTCAACAACATAGCCGATGATGGGTGCTCCGCCATCAGATACAGGCTTGGTCCAGCCTAGAGTTACAGAGGACTTGGTGCTGTCCAGGACCTTTATATTGGTGGGTGGTGCAGGAGGCTCTGTAAGAAAATACACAAGATGAAGTCAAGCAAAACAAATATTAACAGGTAGCTAGAAGAAAACTAGCGGCAACATACCAATTGCATCCTTAGCTGTGAACGCACGCGAGGGTTTGCTTGCACTGCCGACACCAATTTCATTGACAGCTTTCACTCTGTACTGGTATTCATGCAGTGATAGTAATCCTGTTACGTTGAAGTGAGTTGTTGGCATTGCCTCTTTGTTAATGGTGGACCACCTTACAGCATGCTCCTCCTTCTTTTCCAAAAGGTAACCAGTGATTGGTTTTCCACCATCTGTTTCAGGCTCTGACCACTGCACACTCATCTCCTCCTTTGAGGTTTTAGTGACCTCTGGTGCTTCAGGTGCTCCTGGGACATTAAACTTTGTGGCAGCTACAATGGCCTCACTCTCCACTGCAGGGCCAGGACCCATCTTATTCTCTGCACGAACTCTGAAGATATATTCATTTCCCTCAATAAGACGAGTCACAATGGCCTTGTTGGTTATGACGGCATTTGAATGGACAGCCCACACACCCCTCTTGGTGTCACATTTCTCGATGATGTAGTTGTAGATCTCACAGCCTCCATCGTCCTCTGGGATTTTCCAGGCCAAATGGCACCTGTCTATAGTGACGCCAGACACCTTGAGATTACTAACCGGGCCAGGTCTATCTAATACATTGACCTTGGCATGTGCGGAGCATGTTCCTGCACTGTTGGAGGCACTGACAACATATTTGCCACTGTCCGTACGCCCAGCAGAAGTCAGAAGTAGCTTTGAGAAGTCAGCACCGGTTTCGATCTGAAGCCTGGGACTCTTTTTGATCTCTTCAATACTATCATCTTTAGTCCATTTGACATCAGGCTGGGGTTTGCCCTTGACCATTGCCTCAATGGGAATTGAGTCCCCTGCCTTTACCACAAGGGTTCCATCCAGTTTTATCTTGATCTCTGGTTCTACAAGCTGCTCCTTAACCAGGACTTCAGCTGTGGTCACCCATTTGCTTTCACCCCCGTCATTTTTCGTCTGAACTCTGAACTGGTAGACCTGGTTTTCAATGCACCTGTCAGCCATAAAGTAAGTCTCTTTGATTGCACCCTTATGAAGTCTCTCCCACTCCTCAGCCTCTTTTGGCTTCTTCTCCACGTGGTAACCCAGGTTACGACTGCCTCCATCGTAGTCAGGCTTCTTCCACTTGAGGAAGCAGAAGGTCTTGCCAATCTCCGATATATGGAAGTCGATTGGTTCACCAGGTTTCTCGATGGGGTCAACTGCCAGCACCGCTGTCTTGGTCTCGATTGGCGGTCCAACACCGATCTTGTTTTCAGCACTAACTCGGAAAAAGTACTCACAACCCTCCGAGAGAGGGGCCTTCATCAGTCGCTTTGTACAGTCATTGGAAACGACTGTCCATCCTCTCTGGCTTGGTTGACGACACTCAATAATGTACTGGGTGATCTCTGTGCCTCCATTGTCCTCTGGGTTCTCCCAAGTCACCATGCAAGAGTTCCTGGTCACGTAAGCCACCTTTATATTCTGGCAAGCTCCGGGTGTGTCCAAGACATTGACAATAATAGTGGCTTGTGACTGTCCACTGCTGTTCTTCGCAACAATTGAGTATTTGCCATAGTCGGACCTGACTGCATCATTGATGACTAATTCACACAGAGGATAGTGGTTATTCAGCTGAGTGCGCTTGTCTCGAGACAAGGCTCTGGCATCCTTGGTCCATGTGATCTCTGGGTCAGGTCTGCCCTTAACTCTGGTGATCAAACTGATTATCTGGCCTACCCTTACAGTCAGAGAGTCGCGGCATGATACATCAACAACAACCACTGGAGGAACGAGAATATCCTTTGCCAAGATGATCTCGCTCAGCTCCCTGGGTTCACTCTCTCCAACCTTGTTTGTGGCTCTGATACGGACCCTGTATTCCATACCTTCTATGAGACCTTGTACTCTGTAGGCACACATGTTGATCACTTGCTTGTTGATCCTGTCCCACTGAGCGGATCCTGACTTTTGAATCTCTACTACATACCCCAGGATAGGACTGCCACCATCTCTTGTCGGTTTGACCCAGCAGATATCCGCATAAGACTTGCTCCAGTCCTTTAGTTTAGGATTTCCAGGAGGTCCTGGCTTGGTGATGGGCCGGGTGGCCTTGATTGGATCAGAGGTGAGGGATGGTTCGCTAACACCAGCAATGTTCTCAGCAAACACTCTGAACTCATAGTTGTTGCCTTCAAATAGACCTGAAACTCTGTATCTGAGGTCCAACACGGGGGTTTTGTTGACACGGATCCACTTCCCTGTCATCTCTCGGCGTTCAATCACATAGCCACTGATAGGACTACCTCCATCGTAGTCAGGCAGGGACCATTCCACTGTCACAGCATTCTCTGTAATATCAGAGCACACTGGGAGGCCTGGTGGACCGGGAGGGTTGAACATGTTCTTGGCAATAGTTGGAGGACTTTCAAGCCCAGCACCAATTCCTATCTTGTTCTCTGCGCGAATACGTACAATGTACTCACGACCCTTCTCCAGGCGTGACACCTTGGCTTTGGTGCTGATACCGCTGGAGCTCACAACTGACCATGGCTCCCATGGCTTCTTCACATCCTTCTTTTCAACCACATAGTTTGTGATGGGTGTACCACCGTCGTCCTTGGGTGGCCTCCATTGTATCATCATATGATCAGGGGTTACTTCTAAGATGTTGATGGGTCCAATGGGTGCACCCGGAAGATCGAGCACAGTGACATGTAGAGCGACAGTCTTGCTGCCTACAGGGTTGTACACAGTGAGGATGTACTCCCCAGTGTCTTCTCTCTTGCACTCTGGTATGGTGAGGGTAGTGGTGGCTCCTGTTGATTCAATGTTATAGTGACCTTCTGATGCAATTTCCTTGCCATCTGTCATCCACTTGGCAGTGGGGATAGGGATCCCCTTCATCTTGGCAGGCAGGACAATCGTGCTACATGCCTTAACAGCAATACCCTCAATAAGCTTCACATCAACTTCAATAGTGGGTGGCACTGAAAGAGAAAAAAAGCACCTGTGAGAGGCCCGTCAATGAAACCGTACTGCAGCTGTTCTATTGTCCAAACCAATGATGGCTTACATGTCTTTTCCTGACAGGTAACAGGGACGCTGGTGTCAGGACGACTCACACCAATAGCATTCTGAGCCATTGCTCGGAAGCGGTAGGTCTTGCCTTCCTCCAGACCATTGACATGTGCATGATTACTGCTGACAGTCTTAAAGGGAACCCAGTCCACCTGATTCTCTTCCTGGTACTCAATAATGAAGCCGGTGATTTCACTTCCTCCGGTACGATCAGGCCACTCCCACTCTAACCACACCTCTGTCTTGTCTGCATCATTGTGGTGTAGATTCTTTGGGGGGCCAGGTGGATCTAAAAGGTGAGAGCAGATGTTTAGTCTTTTGTTCTAGATGTTTTTAATGGTATGCACAATACGGTGATACCTTGCCTCTTGAGTGGCCCAATTTAAACGTTTTTCGAGTTACAAGACGTCAATTCGTCAGTTTTTTTTGCTTTGTGTTACTAAGCAAAATTTAAGTTATGGGGGAGTTTCAGATAAGCCACTGCGCGAGTGAAGTAAAAAAAAAAAAAAAAAAAAAAAAAGGGAGCAATCATGGGACTTTAATGCCCTTGCCACAGTCTCTGATTCACATTCAGCCTTTTATTGAATGACACAAACAGTCAAACACCCAAATACAAAATGAGAACACTCGCTTGGAGCTGACGTAGACCAAGTAGCACTGTACATAGAAAACAGCATAGCACTCACAGAGAGGATCAACAGCCTTGATGGGCGTCTTTGTTATAACGTAGTCACTCCTGCCAAACTGGTTTTCTGCGGCCACTCTGAACAGGTACTGGATTCCCTCCATCAGATACATGGCCATCAAACTCCGCTTCTTATTGGCTGCAGAGACGGGGACCCACTGCTCAGCAGCCACATCCTTCTTCTCCACAACATAATGGGAGATAACGGCGCCACCATTGTCCTCCGGGGCTTTCCACGTTACGTAGGCAGACTCGCTGGTCACCTCAGAGACCACCAAGTCTCGCGGAGGTGTTGGTTTGTCTGAACAGGAAAAAAAGGAATCAAATTTGAGCTTAAGCAATGCTGCTCTGACTTTGGGTAGACAAAGAAAGAGGAAAACAACTTCTGAATCACAAATACTCATGTTCTTGACTCACTCAGAACCAGAACGGCAACTGTGGCCGTTTTCTTCCCAGCAGCATTTTCCACTGTGAGAGTGTAATTGCCAGAGTCAGGACGGACACACTTGGGGATTAAGACTTTGCTGCCAGTGGACGTAACAGCGACAGTGATGTGAGCTGGCATTTCGCCATAATTTTTCTTCCAGCTGACGGTAGGTGTGGGCACACCCTTGATCGTGGCACTCAAGGTGATGTCGGTGCCCAGCATGGCCAGATGGTCCCGTGCCATGTTGGCATCCAGCAGCAATTCTGGCACCTCTGCAGAGGGAAGCAGGAATCAACTGAGGAGTCAGCTCAGTGACTCACATGGATGCCCACACTATAACCAATATACTTCATCTTTCTCTCTCTCTCTCTCTCCAAGAGTTCCTGCAATTTATCATCATGGAATACAAATACAATAATCCTCCGCTCTATCAAAGTTCTTGCTCGGCGGTCCCACTATATTGCAGATTTTTATTACAGCTGTTACTGTTTGTAAAATATTTTTGGGTTATCCATTGCGCTTGCTCTCTCTCAATATATTATATGTGTTTAGGCCTGCCACGATAGCATATATTTTCGAACACTTTCACAATTTTGTTTTTATTCCACTGATGTAATGATATTAGAGCATAATAAATAATTGCACACATCTTAAAAATTATGCCCTGGTAATCAAAAATATGAGCACAACTGTGTTATGTTCATTTACTAAATAAAAGTAGGGCTGCATTTCACAATTACAGCAAGTCAATAAAAAGAGAAAGTTATTAGTTAAGTGTTCAAATAAAGAGCTTAACTTCAGAATTCCCCCTTTTTCTGTTTGGCATCTTTACACAACAGTGGAGCCTCAAACAATTTTACATATTTTAATTTAAAAAATCTTAACAATTGAACCATTTTAGAGGTTATGTTTGTTCAAAACCTTTGTTTTGTTTCATCATGGCGCTTGACATATATGCCCTTTTAATAAGTGCTCCCACTGGGAACTTCCCACCTTCCTGGGTGCAAAAAAAAAATTTACTCTGGCCATTCCATTTTAAGTGTTTAACCCTTTGCAAATGTGCTCTTCCTTTTTTGGTCATTTTCTTATATTTCTCCATCTTTAACTCAACTTCCACGCTGAGTCTCTTTCTCTCTCCCCTGCTACGTTCCTCGCAGTATCTGGGCTGCGCCCAATCAGTGATTACCGCCCGAGATGCAGATTTGATTGGCTGAAGGGAGTGGCTGAACTTGCATGTGATTGGTCAGTACGGTTAATCATTACCGTAACGCCTGTAATATGTTGCACAGCTTAAAATAGAAGCGCCCTGTATGTCTTAAATCATAACCTTTCTTTTTTGGCTATGGTGTGGGTCTGTAAGGGACTGCTTCGGGGTCCGCCAGTTAGTGACCTCTGCTATAAACGATGTCACCACAATCGAGCGAGCCAGAGTGAGCTCTTTAGTTCCTTAGCTCGCTAGCTAGTTATCTCATGGGCTAGCGAACATAATAAATAGTTAACTTTCCCTAAAGTGTCCCAGTTGTGCGCATCTACAGAACCAAAGCTGTTCTGCCAGCGGCTCGCTGCATCGGATGTTACCACAACAACAAAAATTTATTGAAAATAGTCGTGTCAATTGTATTTATGGCCCCACTCTGCCTCTGATTGGCTAGCTCCAAGACAGGACTCATTGTTTTAGTGAATAACCACCAACACACACATACAGTATGTAGGCAATCAATGCTGTGCGTCGGCAGAATAATCATACTTTATGTTCCCTGCTCATTTTTGGCGTCTCAGACGCGGGACACATGTCAAACGAGATACCTGTATAGATAGCTATAGAGAGAAAGAGAGAAAGAGAGAAAGAGAGAAAAAGAGAAAAAAAGAGAGAGAGAGATAAAGAGAGAGAGTACAAAGGAAGATGTCATACCCAGTCTGTCATGGACCTTGATGGTCTGTTTGACATAGGCTGGGTCAGATTTGCCTGCGGCGTTAACAGTGTAGATCCTGAAAGCGTACTCTTGGCCATCACTTAGGCCTGTCACTACATAGTATAGGTCAGGGCACTGCTCTGGACGCTCATTAGCCTGAATCCACTCTATCGAACCCGGCTTCTGGTACTCCACAAGATAGCCGAATATCCGTCCTTTTCCGTCATGGCGAGGCATCTGCCACTTGAGACTGACAGAGTCTTTTGTCTTGTCGTAGGCCTCAGGGGTCACTGGAGGACTGGGTCGCACTGTAAATGACCACATGTATGATTTTATGTTCCACCTTTCCAATACATTGAGGTCTATTTGTTTTAGTCACACTAACCGATGGGATCTTTGGAAAGAATGGGCTTTGAGGGGACACTCGGGTCTCCGGTTCCCAGCTCATTTTCAGCCATCACACGGAACTCATATTCACAGCCCTCCACCAGGTCCTGGACTCTATACTGAGTGGCAGGGTACAAGGGTTCTCTCGCGGCCCTTGACCACCTCTTGGCAGAGGGCTCTTTCTTCTCCAGGATGTAGTTGGTGATGGGTTTTCCTCCATCACGGGGCCGGTTCCAGAGCACCAGCAAGTTGGTAGCGTACACCTCCCTGACAGTTGGCATCTCAGGGGCTTCAGGAACTCCTGCAGAAGAGTCACACAAAAATGTGGTTATACAGGGTCATTTTCAACGTTGACTGTTTAATGCCATTCATTACTTTGTACTTTCATATACTAAAACTGGAAGATTAAATGATACTGGTTTCAGTCTGTTTTAAATGTGAAAAGCCTTCATAATGAAAGCTGTGTCAAGGGATTTGGAGTGGGGTTTGGGAAGTGTTGGCTTGTTTCAAGAACTCACTGAAAAGATCTTTGGCTCTCATCTCCTCAGAGTCCAGTGGCTCGCTAATACCGTACATGTTCTCAGCGGAGATCCGAATGATGTACTCCCTGCCCTCTGTCAGTTTGGGGATCTGAAAAGATCAACCAACACTTTCAATTTTGAGTCCACGCACACAGAAAATATGTGATGACTAATCCATGTGCGCCAACCTTGCATGTGGTCTTGGTGTTTGCTGAAGTGACAGTGGTCCACATGTCTCTATTTCTGTCTCTCTTCTCAATGATGTAGTTGGAGATTTCAACGCCGCCACTGTCCAGAGGAGGTTTCCAACAGATCACCATGTACTCACGGTGCACCTCCTCAAAGACAACCGGACCCACAGGAGGAGATGGACGGTCTACGTGGAAAACAGAAACATGCTGACTGTTCCTTCCTGACAACCGCCTTACTAAACCACTAATCTGCTATAAGAACCTAGAAGAATGACTTTGATTTGATGACTATGACCATGTTATGATTTAGTTGTCTCCTTTGCCATCACATTGTATTGCCCAACCCATTATGCCTTGGCCTTTGACAAATGGCTAATGCCAAATGCCAGTTGTAAAGATGAAGGACAGAATGAGTTTCAAGTTCGTACCGACAACTGTGACATTGCAGACTCCCTTCCTGGACCCGGTGCTGTTCTCCACCACCACCACATATCGTCCACTGTGGTGGCGCTGCGCCTTCATCACACCTAGCGACATTGTGGTCAGCGTGTTCTTGAACATAATGTGCTTGTCAGCCTTCAGCTCCTCGTCATCTTGGTACCACACAATGGACGGGGAAGGCTTGCCAGTGTAGCGACCCTGCAGCAGGAAGCTCTCATTGACACGGACTATGAGCTTGTCGCGGAAGTCCAGCTCAATAGTCGGCGGCTCTGGACCAGGTAAAGTGAAGATAGTCAGTGAGTTCTTAGGACGGCCTACTGGGTTGGGTTAATGATGTGCTGCTTACCAAGTTCATCCTTGCAGGTGACTGGTTTGGAGCAGAATGACGGTTTACTTGGCCCGACCTCGTTAACAGCAATAACCCGGAACTCGTAGGTGTCGCCCTCCCTTAGACCGTCAAAAGTGTACTTCCTCTCCATCAGCTTCTCCTTGGTCAATCGATTGAACTTGTCTTTGCCAATCATCCGAGCCTCCAGGATGTACATTATGATCTCAGAGCCACCGTCAAACTTGGGTGCTTTCCATGTAACGTTGATCAAATCTTTGGTGACCTTGGTCACCTCAAGCTCCTCGGGTCGGTTGGGCACACCTGAACATGTGGAGACATGCTCAGTTTATCTTATTATAATTTTTTTTTCTCATTCATATTTTTTAGGTTTTTAAGAAGACTTCCACTGTTATTTATTACATTTGAATCTCAGCTGTTCCTTCTATTCAAACTTGGCATTTACTTACTCAACGGTTCCTTGATGATGAGCTCAGCTGCTGTCTCCATGAAGGGTCCAATGCCAATGGCGTTCTCAGCGGCAACTCTGAAGAAGTAAGCCTTGCCCGAGGTGAGGCCAGTCGCTACAGCGTTTTGTCTGCTGGCGGTGAATGAGAGCGAGGTCCAAGCCTGTCGCTCTGCTTCGCGTTTCTCAATCACGTAGTTGCTGATGGGAGAACCGCCGTCGTTCTCTGGAAAGTACCAGTTGATCTTGCAGCAATCATTGCTCAAGTTCTCAGCAGTCATGGGGATGCCAACAGGCCCAGGAACATCTGTCGGAGAACACAACAGGTTTCCAGGAATTTAAATTAAACAAACCTTCACTCCAGCCTGAAGAGCGCTGACAGTTTCTAAGGATTAGATCATGTCATTTGATGGTGCTGAATGTCTCACCCAGCACTTCCACGGTGACATTTTTCTTCTTCTCCCCTGCAGCATTCTTGGCAGTCAGCGTGTAGATGCCGAGATGCCTTCTGGTACATGCTTTGATGACCAAAGATGAGCTGATGGCTGTTGTCTCCACCTTGGCCTCAGGGGGAAGTGCCGCTGCATCCCTGCTCCAGGTGACTTGTGGTGATGGCTGACCTGACACATAACAGATGATCCGGATCACCCCTCCGGCGTGGACCACCATCCTTTCCTTCACTGAGGCATCCAAATCAACCTCAGGGGCAACTGAAGGGAAAAGTTACATAAAACTGTATGAAAAAATATCAGGATTGTTGCACCAAAAACATTTCAGCTCTTCATAATGGACTTACCGATTCTGTCGTTGAGCTCCAACACCTCAGGCACTTCGCCTGGTTCACTAATACCAGCAAGGTTGAAAGCCATGACCCTTATTCTGTACTGACCGCCAGTCTTAAGACCAGCAATCACAAAGCGGGTGCCACGGATTTCAGTGTCCTTGGCCTGGAACAAAAAATAACTAAATGTCACCATTGTCTGTTGCAAGTAGACCAGGAAGAAACCATACATCATGACATCTCCGGCACATTGGAGAAGCTGCTAAAGATGAATTGGTGCGAGTATAATTCTATTATGGGGGACCAGTTTTTTTTTATCACCTTGAGCCAGGCTTCAGTGCCCTCCTCCTTATACTCCACCCAGTAACCGATAATTTTGGAGCCACCATCCTTCAATGGGGGGATCCACTGAAGATCCACGGTGGACTTTGTCCAATCAGAAACCTTTGGTGTTGGAGGAGAGGGTGGGGCTAAAGAAAAGAGAGGGTTGTTTTTTGAAAGAAAAATTTAAATTTTGTTTATTTTATTACACAGAACGTCTGTGAGCACTTACAGATGGGGTCTCTGGCAAAGATGGGATCAGTCGGGGAACTGGGGAGTCCAGGTCCTGCAGCGTTGATGGCTGTAACTCTGAAAAGATACTCAGAACCCTCAATGAGGCCACTTACTGGAAGTGATTCACCCAGGCCCATGGGACGGATAGGGTCACGGGTGACACGTGCCCAGCGTTTCCCTGTGGTCTCCTTGCGCTCCAACCAGTAACCAGTGATTGGGCTGCCACCATCGTCCTCTGGCTCCTCCCAATTCACAGTCATGGAGTCCAGGGTGATGCTGGACACAGTTGGTTTCTCACATTGGCCAGGGACAGCTGGAGGACACAAGGACAGTTTTCCATTTGGTAACATGAGTTTTGAGCTGTACCCCATGTGATAATTGATGGACTTACTGTAGAGGTTTCTGGCCGCCTCTGGATCACTGTCTAGCGGTTCGCCGACTCCATACTTGTTCTGGGCCATAATGCGGAAAACATACACATGGCCCTCCATCAGGTTTTCCACTGTCCAGACGCGTTCTTTGGGTTCGCTGGTTACAGGGACCCAGGTCTTCCTGTTCGCCACTCGCCTCCAGATTACATAATTGGTAACTTTGGAGCCTCCGTCATCCTTTGGTGGCAGCCAGGAGAGAGTGATCCTCTCGGCCCCGATCTCCTCAAACTTAATGGGAGCAGAGGGAGGACCAGGACGACCTGGGGGAAAAACAACATTTAATAACTCTGTACGTGGCACACAACAACATTTGACAACAATGTTAGAAAACCAAGCCACGAAAAGTGGTCATGGTTGACTAGATGTTGTGAAAGACTCCCCACCATTTTCTTCTAAAATTGTCTTTGAAAATCACAAATAGAGTGATGGTACTGCCCTTGAGCTTACCAAGCACATTGAGCCTCATCTCCTTGGATGCTTTGCCCAGGCTGTTGGAGGCCACAAGCGTGTAAAGGCCAGTGTCAGGACGTTTGCCCTGCTGGATCAATAGCGTGCAGCTGTCGTCTGACACCATCTTGTTGATGTGCTCATCGTAGCAGACCTCCACCTTATTGTCCGACTTGTGGGGTGGGGCCTTGTACCAAGTGAGCGTGGGGAATGGGCAACCACGTATCCTGGCCACAATGCTGACGTCACTGCCTTGCTCGGCTTCCATGAACTCCTTCAGTTCAATGGAAGGAGCGCCTGGAGGTGCAGTGAAAAAAATAAAATAAATAATAATTATATATATATATTATTATATATATATATATACACACTATATTGCCACAAGAATTCGCTCACCTGCCTTGACTAACATATGATCTGAAGTGACTTCCCCCTCTTAATCAATAGGGTTTAACGACGTCGGTCCACACTTTACCACTACAACAGCTTTAATTCTTGTGAAATGTCTTCCCACAAAGTTTAGGGGTGTGTGTAGGAAATTTTTTAACACTCTTCCAGAAGCGTATTTGTGAGGTCACACAGTGATGTTGGACGAGAAGGCCTGGCTCTCAGTCTCCGTTCTAGGTCATTTCAAACTGCTCTAAATTGCTAGATGACTTAGCATCATTTGCACAATTGTAAAAAAAAATAATACAAAAATAAAACTAAAACTCTATCGGCATTACCGCATTACTGGTATCCTTTTATTGCTCGGTGACTGTTTTTATGTCTCAAAAGTATTCACTGTTGTCGGACTAGCACAGCCCCAATTACCAGAGACAATTTCCTTGTGTGTTTTTGACATACTTGGCAAATAAAGATAATTCTGATTCTGAATTCATTCTAAAGGTGTTCTATCGGATTCAGGTCAGGACTCTGTGCAGGCCAGTATAGTTTATTCACACCAAAGTCTCTCATCCATGTCTTTTGAAGGGAATATAGAATACTTTATATTCTAATATGTAATTCTAACTAGTTTGGAAGAGAATGTGTATTGGAGTATAGGAGTATATTGCAGTAAGGCCCCCATCGGGGGGTATTTGGCCCCCATCAGGGGGTATTTGGAGACAGATGTCAAGGAAGAAAGGAAGTGCGGGGAGCCACTATAAACATTGAATGCAGGAGACATCTGCAGGCGGCGTCTGGAGCCAGATCAGATAGTCATCATTCGGCCGAACAACGATGACGTCAGATTACGGACCAATCAGACGACAGCGATTCCATACCGGCCTGTTTGAAACATTGTATAGGTCTGGGGTAGAGTCAGATAGTTTTAGTTCTACTACTGTATCTGCTAAGGATAAGATAGGGTAGTTACGAACCCAGAGCTCTGCAAAATGTATAGACTCCTCTGTCAGGAATAAATTGGTTGTTTTTTTTATACATTGTTGTGAACGAAGTTCTTTCACGAAAACGAGCACGCTTGGAACCACGGAAGTTAGGAGATTTTAAAATACAGGTTCCTACACTTTATGGACCTTGACTTGTGCCTTGGTGCACAGTCATGTTGGAATAGGAAGGGGACATCCCCAAACTGTTCTTACAAAGTTGGGAGCAATGAGTCCTTCAAAAGCTATTGGTATGCTGAATCCTTTAGCGTTCCTTTCACTGGAACTAAGGAGCCATCGTTTTGGACAATTCCATGCTCCTAAAGTTTGTGGGAACAGTTCTTCAATTTCTAACACACCTGTAGGTGTGTATAATAATATATAGTAGTATAATATAATTTACAGCAGAGTTTTTGTATTTGTCAACTACATTGCCGATTAGACATGCAAAATGAACTTTTCCACTGCTCAATGTTCTTACAGGTCTGCTCCTGAATGAGAATGGGCCCAGCAGTGGAAGATGGTCGGCTGGGTCCAGCCTGGTTGTAAGCAACCACTCTGAACTCATACTCATCTCCCTCAGTCAGGTCCTCCACCTTAAAGCATGTGATATCAATGTCTCTCCTGTTACACCTGCAGTCAGTAGTGAAAGTTTAAAATTGTGCCTTCTACATATCCAACAGACAGCTGTATTGGGTTTTAATATGAAAGTTTACCTCCTCCAGGACTCTTTCTGCGTGCCGCTGACATCCCAGCAGAGCAGGTCAACACTATAGTGAGTGACAGGTGATCCACCATCATTTTTGGGAGCCTTCCATGTGAGGGTCACTGTGCCCTTCCTCACACCCTCGATCTTAAGCCTGGTTGGAGGATCTGGAGGATCTGAAAGCACAGGCAACAAATTCAAATGCAAATCCATATAGCAGCGGCTTAAACAGAGTGCTGACGCACGGATGGGATCTCTGGCTACGGTTCCCTCAGTGGTTTCCACATATGGCCCCAAACCAAATCGATTCTCGGCACGGATGCGGAACAGGTAATCTTCACCTTCAATCAAGTCTGGAACCACCAGAGACTGCGCAGCACAGGATGGATTCACCTGAGTGGATGCGATCAGGGTAGAAGAAATTGAGATGAGCTCAGTTTGTGTTGTTTTCTCAAGGTTTTTTTAGATTCTGCATCAGGGTCCGTAAAAAGAGCCAATTCACCACTCATTCCTTATAGTTAAGATAAGACAAGATAACACACACTGTTACTTTAGATGTGCCTCACCTTGGTCCAGGCTTTGCCCACCACAGTCTTCTTCTCAATGAAGTAGCTCTTCACCCTCTCTCCTCCATCACTCTCTGGAGGTTTCCAGGTGAGTCGGCAAGTACCTCTGGTCATATCGCTCACTTTCAGGTCTCGAGGAGGTCCTGGAAGGTCTATAGTCCCATTGAACAATGACATTTCATGACATTTTAAGTTAGAAAGTGTGGTTTAATAGTGAAAATGTAATATTACTTGAGTGACTTATATTACACACCGAGAACGTTGACTCGCACTTTGACTACTTTGTGTCCGGCGGGGCTCTCTGCATTGATGATGTAGCGGCCACCATGGTTCATTTTGCTCTCAGGAATGATGACCAGGGAGGTCGAGTCGGTGGAGTGAATCTACAGTGAGGAATTTTCAATCACAGGCTCGCAATGCCTATTACTTCCGATTTTGCTTGTGTTCATAAACAAAATTACTCTGTAGTCAGTGTAATTTTACCTCTGAGTCAATGGGAAGTGTGTGAAGTTCATTTTTCTTCTCAGTCTCAGCTTTTCCTTCGAAAGTCCAGGTGACTTTAGGCACTGGGCGCCCGGTGATGGTGGCGAGGATCTTGATGGTGGTTCCAGCCCTGCAATTCAGCAGGTCATGCGCGCTCACATCCAGAGACACTGTCGGCTCAACTAAAGGACAGACACAGTGAAGGTTTGAAACAGCTTTGCATGTTAATAGAATTGGGAAAACAAGTGACACAATCCTCACCTAGGATGTCCTGAACCTGGATGTCAGCAGTCTTGGCAGGCTCAGAATTGCCTGCAGCATTCACAGCATAGATCCTGAACTTGCACTTCTTGCCCTCTTTAAGGTCAGGGATGATTATCTCAGTGGATGGGTGGAGTTTGTCAGCAGGATTCACCCTTCTCCAATCAGGGGACCCTTCCTCATGGACCTCAATGATGTAACCCTTGACAGGGCTTCCACCATCCCTGTCTGGGGGACTCCACCTGAGTGTGACGCTGTTCTTGGTCTTGTCTTTGACCTCAGGGGATCCAGGCGCAGTAGGAGGACCTGAGGACCAGAAAAGATCAAGATTTCATTGTGTGGAACAAATCCAACTTCAGTGCTATGGAAACTAACCTAAACTACAGCCTGTTTCTAAATCACAAAATTAAATAACTTTCCACCTTCAGTTAGTCAAAAAAATTCAACAATGGGGTGCGAAAGGTCATGACTCACTGCATGGATCCACAGCAAAGCGGCAGTCTGTGGACTCGCTGGGTGGCCCCACCCCTGCAGCATTGCTTGCCGCCACCCTAAATTGGTATTCTGTTCCTTCGATGAGCTTGAGTACAGTGTACTGCAGAGCCTTCACTGCTGGTTTGGTGACTGGGCACCGATTAACGCGCCCCCAGTACACAGCTCCACGTTCCCTCTTCTCTAGCCAGTAACCTTGAATGGTAGAGCCGCCGTTGTCTAGCGGAGGATCCCAGGTCAGAGTCATTGTGTTTGATGTGGCAGCAATGATCTTGGGGTTGCGTGGCGGTCCAGGGAGGCCAAATGGATCCTTCAGTTCTACTTTCTCTGAGTCACAGCCATCACTGACACCATATTTGTTCTCCGCCCTGATTCTGAATTGGTAGTTACCATTTAAATTCAGTTTGTAGACCTAAAAAGTGGACAGATGCCAAACCGTAAGTGTATGTACAATAGAAGAGCTCACATTACTACGCTCGGTCTTCCATCAGGTCACTGTGCATGCATCTGAATTCACCCCATATCGACGATCAATGAGGTTGGAGGTCACTGCCTCAAAGTCCGATTTCTTCTTGCTGGCATCCCTGCGTTCAACCACATAGTTGGTGATCTCACTGCCTCCGTTGTCTTCTGGGGCATCCCAGGTCAAGTAGCACGAGTCCACCTTGATGTCAGAGACCACGATGTTCCTTGGGGGAAGAGGGTGGTCTATAAACAAGAGGACATCAGGTTAGACAAGTGACATTCTTCATTAAGCAGTTCCTGCCTCTGAAAATGTTCGTACCAAGGATTTCCACGCAGATGACGTGCTGAGATTTGCCATAGCTGTTTTCGGCTAGAAGTTTGTAATTGCCTTTGTCCTGTCTGATGGTTTCTGGCATGGAAATCGTTGTCCTCAGTGTCGTGCGATTGACCTAATAATTGAAGAGATGGCAAACGACATCCAGTGTCAGTAAACTCACCTTCCATAGGTAACATGAAAAATCCTACAGTCAATATCGGAAGTGTACAAAAAGGAGCAAAATTTTCCCTATAGAAAGAATCACTTCTTACCTCCTCAGTTTCCAATGTAATCTTCTCTTTGTCACATTTGTCCATCACCTCATTGTCCTTCATCCACGTGATTGTCGGAAGAGGAAGTCCTGTTACCTCAGCTGGAATGTCAATGGCAGAGCCTTTCTTCACAATGATCGCATTACTCTTGAAGTACTTTAGAATTGTAATAATTGGTGGAACTGTGAAATAAAAAGGTGACACTTTTAATTCATTGCACCAGTAGTTGCGTTTCAAATGTCAAAACGTTTCACAATTGATTTGGTGACGTACTTTCATCATCCTGAATCTTGGCTGTGATGGGTTTGGACGGAACTCCATCCCCGACTTCACTCACAGCTTTGACTCGGAACTCGTATTCCTGGTTCTCTGACAAGTTCTCAATTGTACCACAGCACTTTCTAAAGATCTTGCGGTTAGCCACTTCAAACTCGCTGCTGTCAGATCGCATCTTCTCCACGTAGTAACCGATGATGGGGCTGCCACCGTCACTGCGTGGTGGCTGCCAGGCCAGCGTGACGGTGTTCTTGCTTCTGTCAGTGTAGTGCAGCTTCTCAGGAGCAGACGGTGTACCTGTAGGGAGACGTCAGAATAGGAGTTTCCGTCATAATTATAGAGTTGTTGTAAGTCGTTTCATTTGCCTCAACATGGAAAATTCGGCAGCACCTTTGGCATCTTCAGCTAGAATGGGCCCAAGGTCCGCTGGAGTTCCATCTCCATACTTATTTCGGGCAATGACCCTAAAATCGTACTCCTCGCCTGCCAGCAGTCCCTGGACACCACACTTGCAGGACGCCACCTCAATGGGTTGGCGGAAGAGCTTCATCTTGGCATCCTTTCTTTGGACCTCATAGCCAATTATGTCACTGCCACCGTTGTCCAGCGGATCAGACCAGGTAAGGGTGATGTTCTTCTTGGTCACTGTCACAGTCTTCAAGTCAGTGACAGGCCCGGGGACGTCTGCACAATTTTTTTCCCCCAAAAGAATATACGTAAATAAGGAAGATACATCCAGCAGTCAGGCAAACATCAGAAAAAAATAGTACAAGCTGCATTCTAAAGACATTTTCTCATCAAATGAATGACACTAACCCATGACATCCACTTTGGTTTCAGCAGCCTTAGTCCCGCTGCTGTTGGTGCCTGAAATCTGGTACTTGCCATGATCTGCCCTTACTGCCTTCTTGATGAAGAGACTGCTGTTCTTGCCATCCGTCTCCACAATCATTCTCTCCTTATCAATGTCAGCATCATCTTTGGCCCACTTGACCTCAGGCTGTGGCCGGCCAATCACCATGGCAGGAAGCTTCAGCGACTCGCCGGCCATGATGATCACGCCGTTCTTCACAGAGATGTCAAAGTCAACAGCGGGAGGTTCTGAAGCCCACAGAAAATGAGAAATTATATTTTTAAGAAGAAAAACAGATTTCTCACTGGTATACATAAGCTCTGCCTTGTGCATATACCTTGAGGCTCCCTAACAGTAACGGGTTCTGTGACTCCGGGAGCTCCTGGACCTGCATCATTGACGGCAATGATTCTAATGTAGTAATCGGTTCCTTCAGTCAGACCTGTGACGCTGTAAGTCAGCTCCTTGCACCGAAACTCTGTGCTGCGAGTCCAGTTCTTCTCCCCGGCCACCACCTGATATCACAAGGAGAGGTTTCAGCGTTGAATGGCTCATGTGTCAGGAATCACCCAAAATAGTTAACTGTCATTGTTTGTCAATTAGCAGCTACATGTAAAACAAAGCAACATCAGGATCATAACCTTCTCAACATGGTAGCCCAGGATGTCCCCTCCTCCGTTGTACAAAGGCGGCTTCCACGCCACGATGACCGAGTCTTTCCCGGTGTCCACGATCCATGGTGTTGGGGGACCAGGAGGCACTGTAGTGGCAGTGGGGATTGTGGTGAATACAGTCAGGTGGTTTCCATGCAGGAGATAATGAATCAGAATCAGAATCAGAATCATCTTTATTTGCTAAGTATGTCCAAAACACACAAGGAATTTGGAATACATGGTTTACAGCTACAAAGTATGTTGAATATGGTTTTACTGCTAATAAGGGCTTAATTAAATTTTGTGCTGCTGGCATCGAACCTAAATTTACGATCTTATAACTCTCACTCCCTGTAAAACAAAAACAATATTTTCTGGTACATCAAAAATGTTATGATTCACAAACAATCCATAACAGGGCTATGGATATGGGGTTAGTTGCGGGTGGCTGCTACTCCCATGGTTGGGTTACTTACGGATGGCATCCATAGCAACAATGCGATCCGTGGGCTCACTGAAAGGTCCGGGCCCCGCCAGGTTCTCGGCACACACCCTGAAGATGTATGTTAGTCCTTCCATCAGCCCGCAAGCTTTCACCTCTAGAGAGTTGAGGAGAACGCGGTTGACACGAGTCCAATGTTTGCTGTTCACTTCCTTCCTCTCAATCCAGTAGCCCAGAATGGGACTGCCGTTGTCCTTTGGCTCATGCCAAGAGATGTGTGCAGAGCTTGCCGTCACTTCGTGAACTCTCGGGGTGTTGGGTGCATCAGGAGAATCTGATGGGAAAGTGGTGCCAGAGTTAGACTAAAGATCTGGTATGATCAATTGGTATAATTTCTTAACTAGGTAAAAGTTCATCATCAATTTTTATGATTCTATACTAGTAAATCAGCTTGTTTGTTTTTGTTCATTCAATATATGTTGACTTTCTATTGTAAATATTAAAAGTAGCTGTGTGACAAGTGGCTGCGACTTTTGTGGAATTAAAAAAAATATATGGAATGAACACTTTAAAGGCCTCTGAAATCCATCTATCCATCCATCCATTTTCTGTACCACTTATCCTCACTAGGGTTGTGGGCGGGCTGGAGCCTATCCCAGCTATCTTTGGGCAAGAGGCGGGGTACACCCTGAACTAGTCGCCAGCCAATCGCTGGCCTCTAAAATCCTCTATCGTAAATAAATTGAAGAAAAAACTATTTATTACTAAAACACATGACCTATTCCCCTGCCCACAATGCTCTTCTCACAGAATAAGTTTCCATTTGTGCTATTGAAGTTGAGTTTTTACGGCAAGAAACAATTTGAAACGTCACGGTAATTTTGACACGTCGACTTGAAGAACCTCTCCCTTGGAATTTTGGCCCGTGTGACTTTATTAGTGGATATATTTAACCGAAATGTGTCAGCTAGTCGGAGAAGGGGTTCCGCGAGTAACAGACAAAACGAAACCCTAAAAACAAAACCTAATCCTGACCCTAAGGAGATACATTGAGAAATAAGTTATACTGTTTTACTCTAATGTTACGGCCTTTTGGACCAGATTTCCTCGAGGCGATATATCATATCATCCCCCAAAAGGCCATTTTTTCAGACACAAAAAACTACATTTTTCCAGAACTCATCATCTGATTTTTTAAATTCTTTGTGTGTTGTACTCAGGTTGAAGTGGCTATTCCAACCATCCATCTATTCTCTGTACCATTTATCCTCACTAGGGTTGCGGGTGTGCTGATGCCTATCCCAGCTAACTTTGGCCGAGAGGCGGGGTACACCCTGAAATGGTTGCCAGCAAATCATAGCCATTCCAACTAGACTCTGCATTTTGACAGACTGTCATTGTTGGGAAATCTGGTCACGTTGCTAATGAAAGCTTTGATTATCTTTTAAAAGTCGTATTTAATGAGCTCACCAAACTGGTTCTTGGCCACCAGTGCTTCAGAGATGAATGGCGGTCCGCATCCAAATTTGTTCTCGGCAGTAACTCTGAAGATGTACTCCTTCCCTTCGATCAGCTTGGTGACGGGGAAGCTGGTACCCTTCAAGGTGGAGGTAATGGTGATCCAGCCAATGTCATCTTTCTTGTTATCTTTTTTCTCCAGGATATAGTTCAGAATCTCACTGCCGCCATCATCTTCAGGAGACTCCCAGTTGCACACCACTGAGGTGTTCCTGATGTCATCAAAGGTAAAGTTGATAGGCGGACCGGGTTTGTCTGTAGCACAAAAGATTCCAGATGTTAGAACTAACAAAAAATTCCAAGATGACTGTTTTCATTTCAGTCCGGTCTGAACCAGTGCCAGAACCAAAAACTGGTCCAGGGCTCTAGACTAACGTTTTGCAGTGGTTGCACCAACTTTTTTTCTTCAGTGCACCAGCACAAAAGTTAGGTGAACCCACATTTTCGACTGACTGTATAGCATTCAACACAGCAGTTTTAAAGGGTCACTCTTTTTTTAAAAAAAGATAGCTGCCTGTCTTTTTAGGCACTATTGAGTGGGTAATGATTAACTAACAAGGTGGTCAACATTACGTTCTTTATTTGAAGCACAATTCCATAAGACAGATACAATAACTTACTGAAACGTGTTGGTGCTTAAAGTGCTCCATGTCATAGTTGTTTATGACTTTCGGACGAATCAGGCCTTAAATTAACATTCTTCACGAATAAGTTGTCAATTGTTCTTTTCATCTTATCATCCACAGCTACTTCCCATTTAAATCTGATGGGCCTAGGCCGCTCACCTAGTCCTGTCACTATAACACAGTTTTTAGGATGATATATTTTCCCAGAAACTATAGTATTGTTGATGTAGTTTTTTTTATGCTGCTGATGCAATGATATTGGAGCATAATTATTCAACTACATCCTTTTTAAGAGCAATTAACTTTTCATTGCCAAGAATATTAAAAAACTGTTATTGACATCTAGAACAATAAAAAATATATTAGAGGAGATTCAAAATATATAAATAAAAGAGACATAGGCTCTCTACAAAAATTGCACTTAAACAAATTGCATGTAAACAAATATTAAACATTTGGCACAGAGGTATAGTCGTTAATACCTTAACAGGCAAATATATGGCCAATCAAGTTCCTAGTTGGTTAAGAAAACAATGCAAAGTAACAACATTAATAACAGCACAATAAGAATCAGAATCAGAATCAGAATCATCTTTATTTGCCTAGTATGTCCAAAACACACAAGGAATTTGTCTCCGGTAGTTGGAGCCGCTCTAGTACAACAGACAGTCAATTTACAGAAGTAGATCAAAGCAACCCGTTTAGCGTCAAGATTCATAATGCCAAAAGTCTACAACATTTCTTAAACACAGCTTTTTTCAACATGTTGAATGACTGCATTTCTTTTGTTGTAAAGCGAATAACGCTATACTGTATATGTGAGCGTGTGCAATATATAGACCCGTTCGAAAAAAGTTTCATATCATGGAAAAGTTTATTTATTTCCATAATTCCATTCAAAAAGTTAAACTTGCATAGATTATAGATTCAGGGCCCACAATTTAAACAATTTCAAGTATTTATTTGTTAATTTTTACATCATTTGGGCTTCCAGCTCATAAAACCCACAAAATCAGGAATTCAAAAAAATTTAATACTGAAGAAATCACCATATACTTCTCAGTTTTTGGAGAAAAAAAGAAAATATATTAGGGTCACATTAAATCAATCAAAATATGGTACTTTCAAAATAATGTGTCAATCTTCAATATTTGCGTTAATCACTGCCAAAATGCACCGTGGCATTGAGGCAATTAGCCTATGGCATCGCCTGTGAGTTATGGAAGCCCAGATTTCCTTGATGCTTGCTGTCAGTTCTTCTTTGTTTTTGGGTCTGGTGCCCCTCATTTTCCTCTTGATAATACCCCATAGATTCTCAATGGGGTTTAGATCCGGGTCCGAGTTGGCTGGCCAGTCAAGCAGTGTGATGGCATGGGCATCGAACCAGGTTTTGGTGCTTCTGGCAGTATGGGCAGGGGCCAGGTCCTGCTGGAAGGTGAAATCTCCATCTCCATACAGATCCTCAGCAGAAGGAATCATCAAGTGCTCTAAAACATTCTGGTACATTGTCGCAGTGACCTTGGATTTAAAAAAGCAGAGTTACCAACACCTGCACTAGACATTGCACCTCAAATCATGACTGACTGTGGATATTTCACACTGGACCTCAAGCAGCTTTGGTTCTGATCTTCACCCGTCTTCCACCAAACCCTTGGACTTTGATTCCCGAATGAAAGGCACACTTTACTCTCATCAGAAAAGAGGACCTCAGACGACTGGCCAACAGTCCGGTCCTTCTTCTCCTTGACCCAGTTGAGACGCTTCCTACGTTGGCTCAGGCTAAGAAGTGGCTTGACCAGAGGAACCAGACACCGGATGCGTCTGAATGTGGTGGTTTTTGAAGCTGTGACTCGCTCCTCATTCCACTCTTTCTGGATCTCTGCTAGATTCTTGAATCTTCTCTTTTTGATAATCTGATGAAGCCCACCGTCATCTCTTTTCCTGGTGCATCTTCTGCCACATTTTGTCCTTCCACTAGACTTTCCATTGATATGCTTCGACACAGCACTATGTGAACAGCCAGCCTCCTTAGCTATGAACTTTTGTGGCTTACTCAGCCTATGGAGGGTATCAATGATGGTCTTCTGGCCAGTTGTCAAGTCTGCAGTCTTTCCCATATTGAACCCAACTGAGACAATTGAACCAAATTGAAGCAATTTAATGAGACCTGGGGAAACCTGTGCAGGTGCGTTCAGTTTAGTAGATGATTAGTGTCTGACACTCACTTTAAAACATTTATGGTCTGCATAATTTGGGCTGATTTCTGCACAGTATTCTAATTTTTTGAATTCCTGATTTTGTGGATTTTATGAGCTGGAAGCCCAAATAATGTAAAAATAAACACATTCTTGAAATTGATTAAATTGGGGGCCCTGAATGTATAATCTATGAAAGTTAAACTTATTGAATGCAATAATGAAAATAAACTTTTCCAAGATATTGAATTTTTTTTGGAAAAGATCTGCACACTGTCAATGTCCATATTTGCATTGTTGAGCAAAAGCTACCTTAAAGTGGCTCTAAACAGATATCTAAACACATTATGTTTCAAGATGAGTGCTGAAAACATGGTAAGACATAACAATATCGTGCTGAATTGTTGAGCTATAGCTTAAGCATCTTTTTCACCATTTGAAGTTTCTTGATTTTGTGGGCAGGGCTAAAACACAGCTGGGGCGTATACTTTCTAGCCAAAGTTCCCTCCCCCACTATGTAAGGACATAATTTCGTTTGGCTCCTTCTGTTGTGAGTTAGCTGTGCTTAGCTTCCATAACAAGGCCCATTTTCCACTCCAGCTTGCAGTTTGTAAATGGTAAATGGCCTGCACTTATACAGCGCTTTATCTATCCTATAACAGTGCACAAAGTGCTTTACAAAGCCTCACATTCACCCATTCACACACACATTCATACACCAATGGATGATAACGATGGCTACACCCCAAAAATGCACCTTTCATGGATGCCTCAATTTACAGAACGGCTCGGTGATGTTTTTTAAGCTCCCAAAAAATGAGAAAATAAAAAAAGCGATGGATTGACTTTTTAAAGACACGCAGATGGCGAGCTAAACATCAACACCACCGGTCGACGATGCAATGCGCATTTTACGACGGATTGTTTTGTAAACCTTCACCAGAGACAACCTGGCTTGGTGGGTAACTTGATACTAGTTAATGGGGCAGTGCCAACTGTCTAACTACCCGGGCTTCCTCTTACCGTGCCGCTGTCGTCAGGTGCCGTGTCCAGCTGTGACATTGTCACCGACAATGAGGGTAAGTTGACTTGTGTGCTTAGTTTTATGAGTATAGTCCACAATATCTATCCAATTTTGAAGTTGAGCCTCCTAACGTGATTTTACATTGTAAATAAATCACTCCCTCAGTATGTTTGATTCCTTCTGGCGCATCCATTCGACACGCCCACAGCCTCTGTGAGCTGAGCGGTGGTCCATATTATTCAAGTTTTGAAACCTGATTTTATATACCGAGCATTTATTATTTTTTTTATTCATACATTTTTTTGCAGTCTTGTTAACATTACTTTTCTCTGTGATGTGCCAAATTTACATACTATTTTTGGGGCCGGTTTAGTGCCACTTTAATTGCAAGCTGACAGGAAATGGATGGGATGGTTGGGTTTTGTTTTGTTGCGTCGCCAGATTTTGTTGTGACTTCATACAAATTCGACACCAGGTCCTTGATGTTGGCGGGTTCATCTGGCTTGAATCCAAAATGTTCCCACACCGTCGCTGTGGCATTAGGTTTTGGAACTAATTAAATTTTTACCGCTCAACTTTCTTTAATTGTACAGCTAAAGGTTACCCATCGGAAAACTTAGCTTTGACTGCGCTAAGCAGCGCTCTCCATCTGACTGCAGCACATTTCAAACGTACACACACGCAGACGTAAATTAATATCTGGACCACAGGCAATCAAAGTCGGGTGCCGCCCTTCACTATCTGATTGGTTTAGACTACGATGTCACAGAGATTTTTTTTCCCCCCTCGAATGGCTGGAGTGCACTGTTGTGACATTTTTTTAGACACACCGCTGAGAAATGAGGTTGCACGGTTGCATTCCAGAGCCCTGTAGTCAACGTGGTAAATGCCATCTCGAAACCTTTTTTTTTTTTCCCATTTTTGAGATGACATTTACCACGTTGACAGTCAAAAGTAAAAGGTATGGTATAGTGTCAAAGGTAAAACTTACCAAGGACGTTGACGACACAGGAGGCGGTGGCAATGCCGTGAGTGTTCTCCACCTGGATGGTGAAGTAGCCGTGGTCTGCTCTGATCGCCTCTCGGATCATCAGTGCGGAGTGACCCTTCCTTGTCTGGTCCAAACCGAGGCGCTCACGCAGTGGCGTCACAAACTCTTCCTTGGGTTCGAAAAGCTGGGAGATGGAAAAATCCAACCCTGAATACCCCACAGACAGTGGTTTAAACATAATTTACTGCTGTTACAAAACCAACCTCAGCCTTGGTCTTCTTCTTCTTAACCAGTGGTACTACCTTCTTGGTGGGCTCTTTGGTGACATCTTCATTGTTCCTCATCCAGGTGACTTTGGGGTAAGGCGAGCCTGAGATGTTCGCATCGATGCGAATCTCTTCACCCTTCTTAATGCACAAACCAGACTGCACATAGGCATGCAGGGTGACCGTAGGTTTTTCTGAAAAAGCACAAGGGAATATCACGTACTAATCTAAAACTAAAGTCTCCTGCAGCCATTATGAAAAATTTAGTTGTAATATAACACGGTGATCCAATCACTCTGTACAAACATCCGACACATACATCAAGTAAAAGTGGAACTGTTTGTGAAACTGTCTGTCATACCAACGGGGTCAACAGCCCTGATGGGTTGCGTGCTTCGAGACGGTTCACTGATTCCAGCGGCGTTCTCGGCTCGGACCCTGAACTGATATTCCATTTCCTCCTTTAGACCTGTCACCACATATGAGAGACCAGGGACCAAGCTTGGGGTAACCCTCTCATAGCGGTCGCCATCCTTCTCAATCTTCTCCACGATGTAGCCTTCAATGGGGCAGCCACCATCGTAATCGGGAGCTTTCCAAGTGATGGTGATGGATTTGGATGTTGGCTCTTGGGCCTCCACTAGGATCGGTGGATCTGGTTTCTCTGTAAAGTGTATGACTCTTTAATTCTACTTTGCACATCCATCATCAACCAAGTAGACTGCCAGGAGATTAACTTACGCTTGAGCTCCTCTGTGATGACAGGGTTTCGCAACTCCAGATATACTCCAGCGCCCACCTTGTTGACAGCCTTGACCCGGAAGTAGTACTCACAGTTAACATACAGATCTTTGACCATGCAGTCTAGAACATTCTCTCCTGACATGACAGGCATGTAGGTCTTCTTGGAGGCCTCGCGACGCTCCAGCGTATAACTAACAACCGGTGTGCCGCCATCATTCGTGGGTGCTTCCCAGCTGATCTTGCAGGAGTTCTTTGTGGCATCACTGGATCGGATGTCTTTACACTGACCAGGGAGCCCTGTACGAGATCATGAAGAGACAGACGCATATCAGAATGGCATTCATGGCCAAACACGATTCTCCAATTGGAAAAAGTTAATTCCTCAAGTGTCCTCTCCCTCTCCACTAATGATACTTCCATTCTTATTCATACTCTTCTCACATCCCATCTTGATTACCGCAATTTATTGGCTTACCGCATTTGTAATTGGTCAGAAAATGCCACTCGCATTCTCATAAGATCCCCTCACACAAGTCACGTCACACCCCGTAGACAGGAATGTCACTGGCTGCTTCCTATATAAGATCCTGTTCCTGTGTTCCAAATCCATTCAAAACCTGATCCCTCAGTATCTCACCAACCTCCTCCACATGAAGAGACCCATCCGTTTTCATCTGTTCACCTTCTACCTCCCACCATCTGATCACCACGGCGGTGTTGAGAGCCTTCAGCGACTTAGCTCCCCACCTTTGGAACACACTCCCGCCTGACATTAAAAATTCAGACTCTCTTACCACATTCAAATCATTACTTAAAACAAACCTTTTTAAATTGGTGTATTCATTTGGTTTGGTTATAACTATCTTAAATTTGTGTGAGATTGGTCCTTTTTGTATCTCCAGTATTATATTGTTCTTTTAATTCTGTAACGTGAGCTCGAGTATCAATGGAAGGCGCCCAAAATAAAATGTATTATAAGTCTTATGAAGTAAAATAGACACAGCAACATACCGATAACTTTGACATTGATGCTTCCACTGGCGGTCCCCAGGCTGTTTTTGAGGGTGATGGCATAGACGCCGGCATCAGAATGTGTGCATCTGAGCAGCTCCAGGTGAGCACTGTTCATCTCCACTGTCGTGGAGAGCCGCTCGTCTTTCTTGCATTCCACCGTGTCCTTCTGCCACACCATCTGTGGCGTCGGAATGCCCTTGTATGGAACTTTCAGGTGCAGCTTCTCTCCCTCGATCACCACCACATCCTGTGTGTCCATATCCATGGCTGGGGCACCTTGAGATAAAATGACCAGACAATAGTAGTTGAGTACTCTCTTTAGTTATATAGTTACACGCCCTTCTGAAGCTCTGGTAAAACTTACAGTCTGGATCCTTGGTAAAGACCTTGTCAGACATCTCAGAGGGATTGCTTACGCCGATGGCGTTAACAGCACGAACCCTGATAACATACTTCTTCTCTGGTTTGATCCCGTCATCAATATTAAACTTAAGGTCTTTGATGGGTCTATTGTTGACCCTGAGCCACTTCAGCTCTGGACGAGCCTCGGCCACCTCCACGTGGTAGCCGGTAATTGGGGAACCGCCATCCTTGGCTGGCGGCTTCCACGAGACATTGATGTGCTCCCTGCTGCTATCCGGGACGGTCACCTCCAAGGGAGGAGATGGTGCACCTGAAAAAAAAGGCCACCTGGGTTTCAGAACATATCTAGTCTTCTAGATTCTACTACTGAGCCTCATACATTGACCCCAAATGTGACTTACTGGTTGGATCCTCGATGGTAAGGATCTCAGTGGGTTCGCTGGGTTCTCCAACTCCAGCCTCGTTCTCCGCCCGCACTTGGAACTGCACCTCTGAGCCCTCGTCCACATCAGTCACCTTGAACTGAGTTTGTTTGTCTGGAGTCTTGCAGCACTTCAACCAACGAGTTCCCAGTTTGTCCTTCTTCTCTATCACATACCTGAGAGGTTGCAAGCAATATTACCAACAAGACAACAAGATTTCCCTGCACTGAATGGCATTTTTCAGTCTACAAAGTATTGTGTAATCTACATCACTTCACAGGTCTACGATCTTACTTGGTGATGGGTCTTCCACCGTGACTCTTCGGAGCTTCCCATTTCAACTCCACATGTCTCTTGGTGACCTCCACTATGGTCAGCGCATAAGGAGGTCCAGGAGTAGCTGCAGAGAAATTCCACTGACGTTAGTGTTTGCTTATAAGGCACATGCATTTTTGATAGACTGAATGACAAACAAATTGTGTCAAACAAGAGATCACTCAGAACTAACTGAATGTGTCTTTGGCAAGCACAGCATCCTCCAGCTCGCAGAACTCGCCCAAGCCTACTGCATTTTCTGCAGCCACACGGAACACATACAGCGAGCCTTCATTGAGCGGTGCCACTGTGTATTTGAGCTCCTTGACGGTGGTGTCGACAGTCTGCCAAGCCTTCCGCCGCACATCCCTCTTCTCCACCACATAGTTGGTGATGGGTGAGCCTCCGTCACTGCTGGGCGCCTGCCATTTGAGATCAGCGTTGATCTTGGTGATGTTGGCCACATCCAGCCACTGAGGTGCAGATGGGGGGTCTGTCGCATGGGAACAGGAAGAGGTTGAGACTGCTGTTAATTTTCAACTATGAGATGGATCTTTACAAAGGAATATACTTCATAAAATGCTCAAGTAGAGTCAGATTGGTACATTGATCTAAGAGTGCCAAAAACACATAGAATGAAATACAGGCGGAGATTATTTTAACTCAACAGCTGAGACAAAAAAGCTGGTTCATCCCAAGGACGCAATTCCAAAAAGCAAACTCAGCAATGTTGTTTATGCAGTACAGTAGAGAGGTATGCAATCACCTCTAAATTAGAGAGACCAAGCAACCCCTACACAAATGCATGGCACAACATAGGAGGGAAGCCTCTTCTGTTTCTGAATCAGCAGTCATTTACATCTCCAAAAGAAGCGACATTCCTTAGAGGGCAGCAGTATCCAAATTGTGGACAGAGAGGACCGCTGCTTTGAAAGAGGTGTTAAAGAATCCATAAATGTCAAACTAGAGAGGCCAAACTAAGTGGTTTGGGGGGGGGGGGGGGGGGGGGGGGTTATGCCTTCAAAAACAATGTCACGATATCTCTCCCCCAAAGATTGTCGCATTCCATGGGAAAAGTGGCCACTGACAAGGCATTTTGCCACCAGGCAGTTGAATGATTGGTTGGTATGCAAAATAATCATTCACTAGCCAGCCCTGGCAACAACAACAAAAACACCCATCATGTGACCACCATCAGGGGACACACCTGCCAGAGACATAAATAAGAGGACTCCGCACCTTAAATTTACAACTGAAGAAGACTTTTGGAATAAAGGTGAAATGTCTTCAATAACTAAGAAGAGTCCATTTGCCTCTGTTCAACTTTTGTGGACTCAGCAGCCGATGGAAGTAAGAAGTAAGAAGAAATTTGTTGTTTCAATAACCTTGAAGTAAGTAAGCAAACTTAAAACTGCACAGCTAAAGTTCCAGTATGTTTACGTGAAAATAAAGTTTCAATGTGATTGTTACTTTCCACTGTGTTGCCTCTTCTATCAGCCACTTACAGAGTCTTTCCTTGCAGACCACGGGGTCACCAGGCTCGCTGGGTTCGCTCTCACCAGCCTTGTTGACAGCTTTGACCCGGAAGGTGTACTCCTGCTTCTCCATCAAGCCATGCAGCTGATGTTCAGTCTGGGGAATGTCCTCCGCAATGCGGATCCACTCATCACTTCCGGCTTTCTGGAACTCAATGATGTAGCCTTCTAGCTTAGCTCTACCATCATGCTCGGGCCTTGTCCACGCTAGCAGAGCAGAGGTCTTGCCAATGTCACGGATCACAGGTTTTCCAGGAGCCCATGGAGGATCTGAAGAAGACAGTATTTAGTTGCTATTCATTTGAATCACTGTTTGGACTCTGCACAGCTTCTTGCACTGTAGCATACCAATGGGGTCTTTGATAAGAACTAAGTCCGTTTCTGTGCTTGGTTTTCCAGTTCCAGCCAGATTTTCAGCCAGAATCCTAAACCGGTACTTCTTCTTCGTAGGTAGTCCTTTCACCCTGTTGTCAAATATGCAGCAGAGTTTAAAACAGGTCTCCATGCCAGCAAGCAATTTTAATGAAATGTTAGTTAACCTGAAGGTGGTGTCCTTGATGGGCAGTTTGTTGCATCTTTTCCATTTATCACTGTCGGGATCAAACTTCTCAACCCAATAACCGGTAATGGGACTGCCACCGTCCTCGTCTGATTCAAGCCAGTTGAGAGTCACGGCATCCTTGGCAATGTCAGAGCAAGTGACTCTGGTTGGAGGGCCTGGAGTATCTAGGAAGACACACAGAGGAACGTGGTATTGGATTTCATGAAGGAATACTTAAAAGAGAATGAAAGCTAAAAACTTCAGTCTCACCAAATGAATACTTTGCAATTATTGGCGCATGCTCAGCAGGTTCTCCGACACCATACTGGTTTTCAGCACTGATCCTGAAGACGTACTCCATATGAGCAGTGACCTTGCAGGCCTTGAAGGTGGTGTTTTTAACTGTAGCTGACAGCTTTGTCCACTCCTCTTTGTCAATCTTGCGACTCTCCACAATGTAGTTGGTAACAGGTGAGCCACCGTCATCCCTTGGAGGGTTCCAGGCCAAGAGGCAAGACTCGTTGGTGATTTCAGAGATGTCAAAGGCAGCGGGCGGGCCAGGTTTGTCTGAACAGGACAGACAACACAAACATGACCTCACTTTTCCATCCAATCTAATCCATTCACTTTTCTTAATTGATATAATTTCAATGTAGCTTTTGAATCCATCAAATCATTTGAAGAATTGAAAACAACATCAAAGGAAATCTGAAAAGAGTTACTTCGCATGGCCGAGCTAACAGCTATGACTATCATTGTGTACGTAAGCCAATCTAAGACATGAGCAACACGCACCGAGAATATTGACATCAACGGTAGCAGTCGCACGTCCGCAGGTGTTGACGGCTTCAATGATGTAGGTAG
Organism: Phycodurus eques; assembly: GCF_024500275.1. Lineage (NCBI taxonomy): Eukaryota > Metazoa > Chordata > Actinopteri > Syngnathiformes > Syngnathidae > Phycodurus > Phycodurus eques. The sequence goes on from NC_084536.1 coordinate 99,592, forward strand.
CGCTGTCGCCTCTGGTTGTGTTGGCAATGGACAACTTGGAGTGCCCTGGCTGTGTGTCGATGACAACGCGGTCATTGGCACGCAGGACCAGGTCAGCCTTGGTCCACTTGACGCGGGGATCTGGCTTTCCTTTGACATCGGCAGGGAGTTCAATTTTGCTGCCAGCTCTGGCAGTGAGCCCAGCTAACAGCTTCACATCCAGCTGTATCTCTGGAGGTTCTGTTAGGTATTTTAAGAAAGCCAACAAAAATAATATACAACCATGATTTCACATTATCTGAAGTCATTGCCCTTTATCTCGGATATTAAAGTTAGGTTTCTCTACAACTCCAGTCAGGCCCACCTTTAGCATCGACAGCCTGGATCTCGTCAGTAGCCCTGCAGGGTCGACTAGCTCCTAACTTGTTGACAGCTCGGACTCTGTAGGCATACCACTGTCCCTCAATCAGACCAGTCACCTGAAACCTAGTAATGCAAAGATCAGATTACACACGGCAACTCAGAACACACATACACACACAAAAAAAACCCAGAAATGAGCCCTGGAAGGAACCCCTACTTCAGCTCTTGAACAGGATCAGAGCAGGGTTCCCACTTGTCAGTTCCACGTTGACACTTATCCACCACATAACCTTTGATCTGGGAGCCACCATCATACTTTGGAGGCTCCCAGGACAGGAAAATGCCCTTGCCGCTCTTGTCACGCCACTTCAGGTTCTCGGGAGGATTGGGTACAGCTGTAGAAAAGAAAGTTGTGGAAGCTCTTCATGATGCTCTGTTTTTTTGTTTTACTGTGGTTTTTAATGCGTGAACTGCATTATATGGGATCATCACTCACTGGCAGGAGAAGAGACATTGACAGGCTCGTCAATGTAAGCCGGCTCTCCTTGTCCACATTTATTGCAGGCAGTAACGCTGAACAGATATTCCTTCCCTTCGATCACATCCGTCACCGTATGCTCAAGGTCCAGGACTCCTGAGGCCACCTGGCATAAGACATCAATGAAAATAGAAAGACGATGCTCACTGGGCCATAGTCCATCACACATCCACAATTTGGATCATTGTGTAATATATTTTGCAAATAGGGTGGAGCTGAATGTCCTGTCTGTAAAATGAAACATTAGTGTACCTTGGCCCAAGTCTTACGAGACACTTCTCTCTTCTCGATCTGGTAGTGTGTAACAGGACTTCCTCCATCGTGCTCAGGAGCCTCCCACATCAGGTGGGCATGGTGTCTGGTCACCTCGGCCACCTTGAAATCTTTTGGAGCGCTGGGGCATGCTGGGACATTTAACAAGAATTAAAAGCAAACCGACGAAGGAAATTGACTACAGTACTGTGCATGTTGGCTATGAAGTACCACTTCCTACTTAACACCAAAAAAATAGTCATTACCGATAACGTTGACATCAATCTCTCCAGAGACAGAGGACATGTCATTTTCCAGCTGCAAAGTGTAGGTTCCTTTGTCTGGACGGACACTTGGCATTACTGTTAGGCTAGTGTACGAGGGCTTTGTAACCATAGAGACACGCTCGTCTGCTGACGTCAGCTCCTTCTTTTCAAAGTTCCATTTGGGAACAGGGGTCGGGTATCCAGTGAAGGGAACTCTGATGGTGAGAGGCTGAGGGACAATGACTTCCAAGCCATCCCTGAAGGCACTGAGGTCGAAGGATGGACCAACTGCCAGGAAACAACCACAATATGGATTTCAATAAGCAGGCCAAATTAAAACGTAATCTCTTTGGTTCTAATTTTTGTACCGTGAGGATCGTCAGCGAGCAGTGGGCCGAGTTTCTCGGCCGGATCAGAAATACCAGCAGCATTCTCAGCGCAAACTCTGTAAAAGTACTTAGAACCATGTTTCAGTCCAGACACCTAAACAAAAAGAGTAATTTTGCTGAGATTCTAAATTAAATGAGACAAACGGGTTTACAAGAAGAGCTGCATACCTGGTAGGAGAGGTCCGGACACAGTCTAGCATTGCAGCGAAGCCACTTGTTTGTGCTGTCCTCGCACTTCTCAATGATGTAGCCGGTGATCATGCTGCCACCATTGCTGGCAGGTGTCTCCCAGGTGAGCATGACATCTTCCTTGGTTTGGTCATTGAAGTTCAGGTTGAGGGGTGGGCTTGGTCTCTCTGTAACACATTCACGTTCCTGTAAATTGAGATTGTATGGGGTCACGAGAGATGATCGTCAGTGCTAAATGTTGCCCACCAATGGGATCCATAATCTTGACAGGTTTGGTGGCAGCGCTGGGTTTTCCGATGCCGGCCTTGTTCTCAGCTCGCACTCTGAAGATGTACTCCTTGTTCTCTACCACGTCATTAAGACTAGCCGAGTGCTCGCTGGCTCCACAGAACATGGATGCATCCCACTTTACCGAGGTCCTGTCACGGAGCTCGATCACGTAGCCAGTGATCTCTGAGCCACCATCAAACTTAGGAGGCTCCCAAATGATAGTGGTACCAAATCTATTCACCACAGCGACAGCTACATTCTCCGGAGCATCCGGGACATCTGATGGAAGACAACAGATTCAGTATAGTTTTCGTCTTGAAATGATATGATTGATCATATGTCTGCTAACTTACCAAATTTATTCTTGGCCTGAACAGCATTGTCAGTGACAACGTGGGGCCCACTCCCAACACGATTTGTGGCACAGACTCTGAACAGGTAACAGGAGTCCTTTTGGAGGCCACTAACACAATACTCAGGCGCATCAGCGCGGTTTGTTGCCACTGTCCACGCTTTACGCTTCACATCGCGCCTCTCCACCATATATGATATGATTTTGCTCCCACCGTCACTCTCAGGCTCCTCCCAAGCCAAACTGACCTCACCGTCAACAGTGTCGGTCACCTTCAGGTGCTTGACAGGTCCAGGCACATCTGCAAAGTACCGATATGACGTCCGCGATATCTTTAAAAATCGAACATGATGAATCCAAATTAATCAACCAAGCAACAGTTTCATTGAGTCTCACCAATCACTTCCAGGTTAATGAAGGCCTCTCCCTCTCCATGCTTGTTCTTGATGACCACCTTGTACTTTCCCTGGTCATCTTTGCTGGGGATTTTAAGGCGGTAGACTGTCTTGTCGACTGAGGTGTCGATGTTCTGGACAGGTAGACTCCCGCTGTTGAAAAACCACTCTGTGTCCGCCCGAGGGTAGGCGTCATAGGGGACTGTAATGATGAAGGGCTTGCCAGCATCTGTTATCAGGTTCTGGTCTGTGGTTTTAATCTTTGGAGGAGCTGCAACAAACAAACAAAAAATACGTTTAATTTTTTCTTTTTGTTCCTGCATGGATGATTGCAGAGTAAATCATAGTCATGTCATGTGACTTACTCGCCAGCTCCAGCTTAGCTCGAGCATCTTTGTCTTTGGCAACAATCCTGTACTCGCCCTGGTCTCGAGGTCTGATCTCACACACCTGCAGTCTGTGAACTTTACCCTCGCTGATCATCTGGTATTTGTCTCCCTGGACAATTATCATGTTGTTTCTCATCCACTTCACCTCTACTCTGTCCTTGTTGAGCTCCACCTCGAACACCACGTCCGAGGCAGGAGGCTCCAAAGTGTCGTGAGGCGGTCTGATGATCTCCACTGGGGTTTCTGTTGGAGAAACATATTATGAGAGAAGATTTTTAAAATGAGTTAAGAACTTCGGAATGAAACAAAACATACCTTCAACAAATAGTCTTGCTCTGGTCCTCCTCTCTTCCACGCCACAAGAGTATTCACATTCGTCATCCGGTCTGCAGCCCTTGACGACTAGTCTGCATGTCTTACTTTCTCTCTCCATGCGATATCTGCAGAGACACACAAGCACCATTAAATCCTTGAAACAAGACAATGATCATGAAGTAATGAGTCATTAGACATCAGGCACCTCGGCCCTTCTCGGATCTCCCGGCCATTTCTGTACCACTTGACGGTGGCCTTCTCTTTGGACAACTTGCAGGTGAACTCGGCATCCTCAAACTCAGTGACTATCTGGTCTTTGAGCTGTGCGGTGAAGTCTGTTGGCGCCTCACTTATGATCAATTCAGCAGCACATTTGTCTTCTCCGACCTCAGCGCTATACTCGCCCTCATCCTCCATGATGCAGTCCTTGATGGTCAGTGTGTGGTTGAGGCCTTCGCTTCTGTAGACCACGTGTTTGTTGAGCATCACCTCCTGGCCAGCCTTTAGCCACCTCACGGTCACCTGGGGTCGGTTCACCTTGCACACAAAACTGATGGTCTTCTTTTCCTGAGATTCAATGTCCTCGATGGGCACCAGGAACTTAACCTTCTCCTCTGTGGATGTAACATTTTTTTTCATTTTATGATGACTGATTGCTGCTCGGCTCAGGTGTTTTGTGAGTGCGTGTATTTGATTTTTTACCTGTGACCTTTGCGTGGGCTGAGCACTTGGCCTGCTCTCCTCTGTGATTGGTCAGGCCGATGGTGTATTCAGCCTCGTCAGCGTTGCAGGCTTCCCGAATCCTCAGGGAGAAGACATTGTCCCTCTGAGTTACCATGTATTTGCTGCTCTCAAATATGGTCTCCTGGTTCTTCAACCACTTGGCCTTCGCTCCCTCCACGTTCGTCTCACAGTTGAAGACAATCTCATTTCCCTCTTTAACCTCAGTGTCTTTGATGGCTGTGATGATCCTCAGTTTTTCTGCAATCGAGTACAGACCGTCATTCACACCCGTGGTCAACGAGTCAGGCTGCATAAGGTTAATCAAGTGAGTCTCACCAATCACAAAGAGATCAGCGGAGGCTCGAACGCTGCCGATGAGGACCACATAACCTCCGTCATCCTTCAGCTCACAGTTTTTCACAACAAGAGCTCGTCTCTTTCCTTCACTGACAATTTTGTATTTGTCCCCACTTTCGACCTCCTTCTCCCCTCGGAACCATTTCACCTCATAGGTTTCTTTGGAGACTGAGCAGGCGAACTCGGCATTCTCCCCTTCCACAACTTCCTGGTTCTGCGGTCTGGCGATGAACTCAGCTGCAAGTTCTAAAAACAAATCAGAAAATTCATTGTTGTTCTTATGTGAGTTTCGTAGCTAGTCCAGTAACAGGATACATTTGTACCATTCAGTTTTAGGACAGCAGCTGTCTTGACACTGGGGCTCAGTCTGCAGTTGTATTCGCCGGCATCCTCCATCTTCAAGTCTTGGATGATCAGGATCCTCTTACGTCCATCCACGATCTGATCGTAGCGGCCGCCCTCCGGCAGCTCTCTGTCTCCTTGGTACCAGGTCACCTCTGCCCCGGCCTTGGACACCTCACAGATCATCTTAATGCTGTCTGTCTCTGTGCCCTCCACGTTGGACAGGTTCTTGGTGAACCTGGCAGCCTCCTCTGTAAGGAAACAAATAATTTGGGGTTGAGGAAGCAATCGGTCTTCGAGCATGTCATAGGAAGCCGAAACACTGTCCTAAAGAGGATCCGAGAGGACATGTTATTTGGCTTGGGTTAGTAGTGTTGGGTGCGCTTTGACCTCAAATTGGGGCTGAAAGTTAACAACCTGCGAACTTACAGACTCTCCTTCTTCCTAAAACCTCTTGTTTTGAATAAGTGACTTGCTCAATCAAATACTGACATATTTTGGTGGTACTGCTTTAAGTAGGCGGCACGGTGGACGACTGGTTAGAGTGTCAGCCTCACAGTTCTGAGGTGCGGGGTTCAATCCCCGTCCCTGCCTGTGTGGAGTTTGCATGTTCTCCCCGTGCCTGCATGGGTTTTCTCCGGGCACTCCGGTTTCCTCCCACATCCCAAAAACATGCATTAATTGGAGACTCTAAATTGCCCGTAGGCATGACTGTGAGTGCGAATGGTTGTTTGTTTCTATGTGCCCTGCGATTGGCTGGCAACCAGTTCAGGGTGTACCCCGCCTCCTGACCGATGACAGCTGGGATAGGCTCCAGCACGCCCGCGACCCTTGTGAGGAGAAGCGGCTCAGAAAATGGATGGATGGATGGATGCTTTAAGTAAAAAAGGTTTTATTTTATTTTTATTAAATCATGTATACATAAAGTTAGCGCCATGTAGGTTGATGGCTTATTTTATATAATTATAATCCACTTGTGGACACTGTGGAGATGACTTGAGAATGTTTTGGATGTATGAATATGTAGAGTATATATATGTATATGTACGTGCTCATTTTTATGAGATGTATATAATGATTGTGTGGATATATACGTACAGTGGAACCTTGATAAAACGGACCCCGACAAAATTGCCAAGATGGCGCTTATCCGTGTGGACGCCTCGGTTATGTGCTCTCTTATTGTCTATGTTTTTGTGTTTTTCATTCGTCTTTCGAGACATTACATGACTCACTTACAGAAGGGAAGACTGAACATCAGGGAGTCTACCCCGGAATTTCTTTCACCAACTTTTGCAAATTCGCTCAGTTCCCCCCCCCCCCCCCCCCCCCCCCCCGTGAGTAACGGCTGCAGTCTATGGCATATGGAGGCGTAGGCGACGAAGGGGGAAGCGCGCCGGCAAGAGAGGATTCAGATTGCCGTTTCCGTCGATCCGCCTCACGAATCTACGCTCCCTACCCAACAAAATGGACGAGCTTCATCTTCTGGCAAAGACCAGAAAATACTTCAGACGTTCTGCCGCCCTGTGACTTGGCTTTGTGAGGGTGTCCCCGATGGCTTCGATCTTCACCGGACAGACCGTGTCATGGAATTATCGGGGAAGACAAAAGGCGGCAGGATATGCTTCTATATCAACAAAAAATGGTGTACGGACGTCACGGAGCTCAGCACACACTGCAGCCCGCATTGAGAGTTGCTGTTTTTGAACTGTAAGCCATTCTAATCGCCTCGTGAATTTGCATCTTTCATTCTCGCCGGTGTTTACATTTCGCCTCAAGCTAACACGAATGCCGCACTGCTCGCACACTCGCTGAACAAGTAAACAAAATAGAAAAAAAACACCCAGACTCACCCCTCATTATTCTTGGTGACTTTAACAAAGCTAAACTGAACCACCAACTCCCTAAATACAACCAGCACATCAACGGTCCGACCAGGGAAAATAACATTTTTGACCACTGCTAAATAACGCATACTGTGCTATAGCTCGCGCAGCTCTGGGCTCGTCTGATCACTGCTTAATTTACTTAAGACCAACATACAGGCAAGAACTTAAATGCGTGAAGCCTACGGTAAAAACAGTGAAAAGAATCAAAATCAGAATCATCTTTATTTGCCAAGTATGTCCAAAAAACACACAAGGAATTTGGCTCCGCTAGTTGGAGCTGGTCTAGTACGAAAACAGACATTCAATTGACAGAGAAGACTTTTGAGACATAAAGACATTGACAAAAAAACAGTCACTGAGCAATAAAGGGTTGCGAGTTGTCTGGTAATGCCGGTACATTATTATTATTTTTTTGACAATTGTGCAAAAAGATGCAGTCTTTTAGCAATTAGAGAAGTTCGAAAGACTAATATTGCAATGGTCCGGTGCAATGACCGTTGTGCAAAGGGCGCTGAGACTTCAATCGAGTAGTGTGATAATCTAGGACAATGTTGATTGTGCAAATGTTGCAGATACTCCTCAATCAGTGTGCAAATGGAGCAGATGCTACTCTGGCATGAGTGGCCAGTATTGGTCAGCAACAGATATGCAAATAGTGCAGCGTGGCGAGACTACTACAGTGAGTCCACGAGTAATGTATAATTGGCCCCACAGAAATGTGACAACCAACTCAAGTAAAAACAATTGCCAGCATGTTGTAATGGAATTGTAGGTTAGGTGTTTAAGAAGTTGATTGCAAGAGGGAAGAAGCTGTTGGAATGTCTGCTAGTTCTAGTTCCTTTTCAAATCTGCAGTAGAAGGTATTCAAGTCGTTGGCTAGTGTGTTCTCAGCTTGGGGGGATCGTCGCTTGTAATTTGTCAGCGATTGGAATGCATGCCATACTGATTTAGTCGTTAGCGCTAAACTGTTTTTCCAACTTTGCTGCATAGTTCCTCTTTGCAATGTTAAATTCTTTAGTAACCTGGTTTCTAGCTCGATTATACAGGGCCCTGTCCCCGCTCTGATATGCGTCCTCCTTAGCTTGGCGAAGCTGCTTAAGTTTGGCAGTGAACCACGGCTTGTTGTTGAATGTGCGAAATGACTTTGTTGGTACACACACCTCTTTACAGAAACTGATATAGGATGTGACAGTGTATATTCATCCAGGCTGCCGGCTGAATTTTCAAAGACACTCCAGTCTGTGGAGTCTAAACAGCTTTAAAGTTCCATCTTTGTTTCATTGGTCCACTTTTTCACTGTTTTCACTGTTTTCACTGTAGGCTTCGCACATTTAAGTTCTTGCCTGTACGTCGGTATTAAGTAAATTAAGCAGTGATCAGACGAGCCCAGTGGTGCACGAAGTTTGGCACGGTATGCGTTTTTTAGCGTAGTACAGCAGTGGTCTAAATGTATTTAGGAAGTTCGTGGTTGAGTTTAGCTTTGTAAAAGTCCCCGAGAATAATGAGGGGTGAGTCCGGGTGTTTTTTTTCAATTTCGTTGACTTGTTCGGTGAGCGTTAGCAGTGTGGCATTCGTGTTAGCTTGAAGCGGAATATAGGCGCAAGCGAGAATGAATGATGCGAACTCACATGGCGATTAGAATGGCTTACAGTTCAAAAACAGCGACTCCAAATGCGGGCTGCAGTGTGTGCTGAACTCCGTGACATCCGTACACCATTTTTCATTGATATAGACGCATATCCCGCCGCCTTTTGTTTTCCCCAATGATTCCATGTCGCGGTCTGCTCCGTGAAAATGGAAGCCGGGAAGCATGACGGCGCCATCGGGTACAGCCTCACAAAGCCAAGTCTCCGTAAAGCACATGGCGGCGGAATGTCCGAAGTCTTTACTGGTCTTTATCAGAAGATGAAGCTCGTCCATTTTGTTGGGTAGGGAGCGTACATTCGCAAGGTGGATCGACGGGAACGCCAATCTGTATCCTCTCTTGCGGAGTTTCACCTGGATGCCGGCTCGCTTCCCTCTGTGGGGTCGCCTCCGCCTCCATGCGCCGAAGACCGTGGACGCCGCTCCAGTGAGTAACTCCAGGAAAAAACTGAGTGGATTTGCAAAAGTTGGTTAAAGAAAGTCCGGAGAAGCCTCCTTGATGGTTAGCAAGTCTCCCCTGTAAGTGAGTCGTGTAATGTCTCCAAAGACGAACGAAAACACACCAAAAAAAACAACACGAGAGAGCGCGTCACCGAGGTGACCATACTGGTAGGCGCCATCTTGGTAAATGATGGACCAACGAAGCAAATATAGAACTTCAAAGCTGTCTAGGCTGCACAGACTGGAGTGTGGAGTGCTGGCAGCCTGGATGAATATACGGACACTGTCACATCCTATGTCAGTTTCTGTGAAGAGTGCTGGACCACCTCAAGAGCGTCACAGGTCCCCTGCTGGACCCCCTGCAGTTTGCCTACCGAGCAAACAGGTCTGCGGATGATGCAGTCAACATGGGACTGCACTTCATCCTAGATTAACTCGATGCCGCGGGGACCTACGCGAGGATCCTGTTCGTGGACTTCAGCTCTGCGTTCAACACCATCATCCCTGAACTCATGTCCTCTAAGCTTCTCCAACTCAGCGACTCGCCTGCCAACTGCCAGTGGATTTCCAGCTTCCTGACGGGCAGGACACAGCAGGTGAGGCTGGGGGAGGCAACCTCATCTCCACGCACAACCAGCACCAGGGCACCCCAAGGTTGTGTCCTCGACTACACCTCAACGCACCCAGCTGTCAAACTCCTCAGGTTTGTAGTGACACCACAGTCATTGGCCTCATCTAAGACAGTGACGAGTCTGCATATCGACACGAAGTGGAGCGGCTGGAGCTGCGGTGCGGCCGACACAACCTGGAGCTGAACATGCTCAAGACAGTAGAGATGATCGTGGACTTCAGGAGGAATCCCTCACCACAGCTGCCCCTCATGTTGTCCAGCTGCCTTGTGTCAACCGTCAAGAACTTCTAGTTCCTGGGAATTACAGTCTCTCAGGACCTGAAGTAGGAGATCAACATCAACTCCATCCTCAAAAAGGCCCAGCAGAGGATGCACTTCCTGCGGCTTCTGAGGAAGCACGGCCTGCTACACAGCAGTCATCAAATCGGTCCTGTGTTCTTCCATCACAGTCTGGTATGGTGCTGCTACAAAAAGGACAAACTCCGACTGCAACGGACAATCAAAATGCTGAACAGATTGTCGGTACCCCCCGACCCACCCCTTGAGGACTTGCACGCTGCCAGAACTAAGATAAGAGCATGCAAAATCCTCTTGGACCGTCCACATCCTGGTCACCACCTCTTCCATCTCCTTCCCTCAGGTAGGCGCTACCGAACAATGCAAAACAAAACAGATATTCCAACAGCTTCTTCCCTCTTGGCATTAACTTCTTAAACAGTTAACTTACAACTCCATTGCAATATGCTGCCAATTTTTTGTCTTGAGTTTGTTGTCACATTTCTGTCAGGCCAATTATACAATACTTGTGCACTCACTGTAGTACTCTCGCCACGCTGCACTATTTGCATATCTGTTGTTGACCAATACTGGCCACTCGTGTGTCTGAGTAGCATCTGCAACATTTGCACAATCGATATTGTCCCAGATTATCGCTCTAGTAGTCACTTTAAACTGCATACATTTCTTGAAGTCTCGGCGCCCTTTGCACAATGGTCATTGCACCGGACTATTGTTCTAGTCGTCATTTCAAACTGCTCTAATTGCAAGAGGACTGTGAATCGTTTTGCACAATTGTCAAAAACAAACAAAAACAATTGTACCGGTATTACCACATTACGGGCAACTTTTTACTCCTCAGTTTTTTTTTTTTTACGTCTTTATGTATATATTAGTCATTAGTCATTAGTCATTCGAACTGCTCTAAGTGCTAGAGGACTCTGCATCTTTTTGCACAATTGTTTTTTGTCAATGTCTTTATGTCTCCAAAGTGTTCTGTAAATTGACTGTCTGTTGTACTAGAGCGGCTCCAACTACCGGAGACAAATTCCTTGTGTGTTTTGGACATACTTGGCAAATAAAGATGATTCTGATTCTGATTCTGATGTCTCAAAAGAATTCTGTCAATTGACTCTCTTTTGTCGTACTAGACCGGCTCCAACTACCGGAGACAAATTCCTTCTATGTTTTTGACATACTTGGCAAATAAAGATGATTCTGATTCTGACATAACGGATATTGGATAAAAGGGACCATCGGGACCAAACAGTCTGTCCAAAGATAGTTTCCATTTGTCACTGCCATTGCCAAAGTCTGTTTGTTCCAGAATTGGCTGTTGTTGTTTACCAACGGGCAGCCGAGGCCCAATGGTTAAGATCATCGCCTGGCACTGTGGGGGAACTAGGTTCAAGACCCTGACTGGACCATCCGCCAACATCCCCCGGACTCACAGCTGTGGTGTCCTTGAGCAAGACACTGATACCCCGAAATGCTCCCCGGGCGCTTCAGCTGCCCCCTGCTCCAGTGTGTTCCACTAACATGTGTATGTGTATGTGTTCACTGTGATGGCTAAAATACAGAGAACAAATTTCGTGTGCATGCATGCATGTTCATGACTATAAAAGGTGATTCTTCTTCTACTGGCGCTGTGGCAGAGTACAGGCAGGGGACAGATGTATTTCCTGGTCACAGATATACAATCTGACTAGATCCAATTCCAAAACGTGTCTTTCGTGTCCATGTGGCGGCCATGTTGAATATGTCGACATTCCACCAAAGGCAATGCATTGACATGTGGTGGCCTTTTTGAATGTGGTGACATTGCATCAAAGGCAAGGCATTGACATATAGTATGGTGGCCATGTTGAATGTTGTGACATTTTCCGGCATTTTAGTGACATGGAGGCCCTGATGGAAGAAGTTCTATCTATTGCCGAACAGAGTTCTACGTCGACAGAGAGCAGCATTGCATGGGCGGCATTTTTTTCTTTACGAGATGTCTCTGGAGCCGTACTGTAGTCTGGAACTTGCTATTTTTTTGCTACCGTCACTTTTTTTTTTTTTTTTTTTTTTTGCCAAGCCGTTGGTATCAATGCCTATGGCATCTTGATTTTACCCTATTTTGGAAATGAAAAGCACACTAATTCCTCGTGGCTCACAAAAGCGATCCCCCCGACTTTCCACTCATCACTACAACAAGCACACCAGCGTAGTAAGTTTAGATAAAATGTAAAACTTTTGAAACATTTTCATATATTATATATTTGTTTACAATGGCTTTGTACTGTACTGGGCATTTTAGGGCACGAAAAAAGTTCAAAATAATAATATATTTTTACAGTACAGTAATTTGGGTGCATATGGCCACCAAGAAAAAAAAAGCTTCAGTATTACGGACAATCAGCTACAATGGACGACCCCTCCCACCCCCCAACCCCGAACACACATACACACCCTTATAGTCTGTTATATTGAGGTTCCACTCTATAGCGGTTGCAGCTGCCTCCCAAGTCGAATGTCCCAGGGGTGACAGTAAAGTTAATCCTGAACAGAAGCCAGCAACAGATGGATGCGTGAAAGGAAGACTCACCAATGACGGTCAGCATGCCAGCGCTCTTAGATGTCCTGGCGTCACATTCATATTCTGCCTCATCATCCATCACAGATTTGTGGATGATCAGGATCCTCTGAACACCTTTGGCCATGATCTCGTACTTCTTTCCTTTTCGTATCTCACCACCATCCTTGAACCAGCGAACCTGCAGGATCACATTTAGGCAAACGTAGCTCAGTGGGTGAAAGTCGCAATCAGCAAAGCTAACTTTTCATGAAGATTCAAACCTTGGCGGACTCGCGGGATACTGCGCATTCAAACTTGGCTGAGTCCTTCTCTCTGACCTCAACATCTTGCAGAGGGTTGACGAACTCCACGTGAGGCGCTGATGGCACAAAACAATACAAATGTCAGCCAAAGGTTTTGCTCCCAAGACAGTCAAGAGAATTTCGTCCTGTAATGTCAATTGTATTATTTACTATGGTACTATATTCATTATTTTATTCATTACATGTTATTAATTGCTTTTATGTTCTTCCAACCTCAAGGTTCACAATTTATACAGACATAAAGTACTGTAAGTGCCCTGTTTTCCAGATTGGGGTCTCACAGTGCCACATAAACAGATGTCTAGTTTTTATATCCACATAACCAGGTGTCCTACTGTTTGTTCTATTGTTTAGTCTGGAATAAATTGCACACATAACCTTGACATGGAACACATAGACAACATGAATATCTGTATAAATTGTGTCCTGACACACCGGTTCTAACCGGAATACTTCTGTGCGTTACTCCTTGAAAAAATAGAATCAAAGAATCACTGAGCTCAAGAAACAATTTCTGTTGTCTAGATATTCCACAGCAGTCCTTACGAGTGACGTCAAGGAAGCAGGAAGTCTTAAAGTCCTTGGCGTCACACGTGTATGTCTTGATGTCATCCGGGTTGCAGTCGTGGATCACCAGCATCCTCTTTCGACCATCGGCGATCATGTCGTATTTCTTGGTCTTGCGGATCTCTTGTCCCTCCTTGAACCATTGGACGTCTGCATTCTCTCTGGAGACTTCGCACTCTAGTGTAGCAGTGGCCTCATCCTCCACTGTCTGGTCCTCCAAAGGCTTGGTGAACTCCACCGCAGGTTCTTAAGGCAGACCAAACGTGAGCGCTGAGTACAAACGATACACCAGAGGCTAGCCGCAGAATTTTACCTCTGACAATGAGCTGAGCCTGAGTCTGGAAGTCCTTGGCTGTCAATCTGACATGGCCTGCCTCCGACAGCTTCACGTCCCGAACTGTCAGAGTGTAAATTTGGCCATCCGCTTGAGTCTTCACCTGCAGGAACCAAACAAAGAGTGTGTCACATGCATTTCATATTTGGTTGCAAAAATTCCTGTTTGTGGCTGATGTACCGGATGACCCGTTGGACAAAAACTCATCACCCGACCAGAAGAAGCTAGCTATAATGGCTCTGATGCTAATAGTCTTACCTCTGAAGGCCAGTCAACCAAAAGGTTTTCAGCTCAACTTTACGATGATTGTTTTTCAGGTTAGAGAATTTAAAGAGTTTTTGGTTCCACTTAAAGTTAGGTAGTTTATGCTTGTGACTATTTATTCTCATTCATCCAGGCCATTTCATTCTGAGGGCATCAAGTTGATCGCAACTGGGCTGTTCTGTTTGTCTTAGATATTTCGCCTCTCATCAGCAGGCTTTATCAGTTCGTGCCACAAGGCTTAGTTAGGACGCACTAGCCAGTGTTTGTGTGGAAGACTAAACTATTTATGCTCCAACTTAGAGGCATGTCCCACACCACGCATAGAATCATTCTCTTTGGAAGGCAAAAAAAGGGGAGAGCCGTTAAGCCGCCTGGCTGAGAGACCATTGTCAGTTCCCTGGAGTTGTTGGGTGGAAACTCCCTCATTGATATTCTATTCAGTTGGAAAGTGGTCGTGGAATTACCTAACAGTCACGGAGGCCGTGCTGTTTGTTGAAAGCCGAATTATTGAGTTTCTTTTGAATGGACGAAAGTACGGCATTGTAAGTAGGAGATAGGTTATGTCATAAGCCCCTCCCTCTGTTAACCAATGTTTTTTTTTTTTTTGTTTTTTACCTTTGTGTATACATTGGGTACGGAAAGTCCCCACTGGCAGAGGATCCCCAAATCCAGGTGTGAAAAACTTGTTGCATCATTCCCAAAAAGACTCATGGCTGTATTAGCTCAAAAGGGTGCTTCTACTAAATACTGAGCATAGGGTCTGAATACTTATGGCTATGTGATATTTCAGTTTTTCTTTTTTTAATAAATCTGCAAATATTTCAACAATTCCGGTTTTTTTTCGGTCAATATGGGGTGCTGTGTGTACATTATTGAGGAAAAAAAATGTACTTAAATAATTTTAGCAAATGGCTGCAATATAACAAAGAGTGAAAAATTTAAGGGGGTCTGAATACTTTCCATACCCACTGTATGGCCTCTCTCACCCCTCTTAAAAACCATCTGTCTTCTCCGTCCATAATATACACATTTCTCTCCTAAAAAGAGTGTTGTTTCTCTTGGAGGTGCCGGTAGAGAGCTGAGTCTTGATCTGAGGAGTTTGCCTGTCTGTGTTGTGCCATGTGATTGCTCAGTGGTTGCTTGCTTGTCCGGTCTTTGGGGTGGACCAGCCTTTGTCTCAGGGTGTTATGAGGTTTCAAGTGTACCGGAATGTTGTGTTGGTTGAAAATCCTGAGTTTCTCAGACACACCCGATACATACAGAATGACAATATTGTTGTGTATGCCATTCTTTTCTTTCTCATCCACCTTATCCCTGTCCCTTCTAGAATTGGATGCACTTTTCACAAATGACCAGGTGGAGTAAGGACAGGTTTGGAGGGCCTCCCTCACGTTTCTGTGCTCTTTCTTTCTGAACAGTGGACTAGTTGGAACGTTATCAGCCCTGTGATGTAGGATACAGCTAACGCCCAGTTTGTGTTCCAGGTTGTGGTGTGAGTCAAAAATTAAGTATTCGTCAGTGTGTGAGGGTTTTCTGTAAATCCCAACATGTAGGGCACTGTCGTCTCCAATGTGGACATCACAGTCCAAAAAAAGGCAACTTATTGTCTTTGCCATCCTCACATCTGAACTTCATGTTATTATCCCCGAGTTTATGTGCTCGGTGAAGGCTTGCACTTCTTGGCTTTAAGTAGTTTATGGTTAAATACTAAAGTTCGAACATTTTGTGTCCAATTTAAACTTAAATTTAGGGATCTTAAGGTGAAAGATTTTAAAGCTACAGAGTTTTAGGTTTAACACGATATTAAAATTAGGGACTTTAAGGTCCAGGAGCTGTCAAACAGCCGAATGTACTAAAGTTTTGGGCATGCAAAAACAAACTTGACAGGTCACACAAACAGATGTGGAAGCTGATTTACAAACCGGGCGCACCTAGGATTGCTTCTGCCAAAGGTGCTAAATTGATGCACAGTTAATTTTGGAAGATTATGTGCAAATTTAATTGAATTTAGCACACCCATTGTGGTTTATCAAGTCTGCGACCAATTGCAATGGCTGATTTTGCGTCTTTAAATGGCATGTCTGAAAGGCCGGTGCAAAACAGCACAAAAAGTAATGCCAGTGTAGCACAGTCAAAATGAGAGGAGGAGGGGAGGACATTTTTGAAACGCCACAAAAAAAATTACAATGACATATCGTTTCTATTCAGAAATGCAACTAAGGGCTGATTTGGACGCAACAAGTTAGGAGTCATTACACATCACCGATGACAAAGCTCCTGTGAACTCTGTATTTTTGTGTCTCTGGGTTATTTCAGTGACCTGTGACAATTGGTGCTGGCCTCTCCCAGGGAAGTTTTCTGGGTGTGCTGTCCAAAGCGCATTGTTACGCAGGATGGGCCCACACATCCTATTGCCTTGCACTCGGAAGGCGTTCAATCAAACAAAACATGACTTTTATGCAGTTTCTGGCTTTCCCAAAATTATTGGCGCAATTGATTTATTTTTGATACCCCAGTAATATGTTTGTTTCTCTTTCACTAACACTTAAATTTCCATCACTTCAAACTTTGTGCTTGTGGGGCTCTCCCAAATGTTCCATAGTGAAAACCATCAGTGGTACCTAGAGCACAAAACCCTCCAAAGCTTTTACATCTGTTGCCAGCAGTGCAAGCAATCTGTAAGAGTGAGTGCACACGCAATTTCGCGCCTGCTTTTTGGGATCTTAGTAAATCATACCAAACGACTTTTTCAAATCAAACTTAAAGTTAAGGACTTTGAGGTTTAAATTATCATTAAAGAGTTTAAGGATTGAGTTAACAAAGTTGAAGAGTTTTCAGTTCAATTCGAACTGAAAGTTAGGGTTAAAGTGAAAAGTTGTAGGTGCAACTTCAACTTAAAGCTAGTTAAAGTTTCAGGTGAAAAAAAAAAAGGGAGTTTCAATAATATTTAACCGAAGTGTCGAGCTCATGACTTTGTCACAAGCGAGAGTTTACTGGAAAAGCAAAAGTGCACACAAGGCTTTGTACTTCCTGGAGGCTGAAGCTCCATATTAGGGAGCATTAGGGGGCAGTGAGAGATAAGAGTTTGTTATTTTTAACTTCAGCATAGACCAAAGAGACGAAAAGAAGCACAGTTCTCGTTTGAGACGCATTTGACACAAAATCAAATAATAAAAAAAAAAAAACAACTATAAAAGACAGTTGATGCCTTACCCGCTCGCCGGCCTCCATCTTGTTCCCAGCCAGGAACCAGTCTACGATGATGCCTTCATAAGACAGCTTGCACTGGAAGGTGGCCGTCTCTCCGGCCGTCACCGTCACGTCCTTCAGCGGCTGCAGCAGGCTGATGGCTCGAGCTAAGGAGAGGGCGGAGCTTAGCATCCAATCTCTTTAGATAAGGTTGTCCAAATGAGCACCTAGTGTGATTGGCTGTCTGCTTTGTGCTCTCACCTTTGACTCGGAGCTGAGCGTTTGATTTGGCATTGGCTGCCGAGAAGTCCACCCCTCCCGCCATGTCCATGCGTACATTGTAGAGGATGAGAAGATGTTTGGGTCCCTCCTCCTTGATCTCCACATCCTGACACAGGACAAACAAATTATGTTTTTCAATGGGTTATTTATTTATTTGCACAATGCAACAAGATCACAAACTCTCTTGAATCTCTGTTGCATCTATTACAAGGTGTACATAATGCTTAACATTGTGTGTGTGTGTGTGTGTGGGGGGGGGGGGGGGGGGGGGGGGGGGGGGTTCCCTTGGTCCCTAAACTCCTGTGACGAGTGGGAGTAAGGTAGCGTGAAGTAGTAAAGGCTAAAATGTTATTAAAATGTAAAATGTTATATTACTGTAATTTTATGGTGCATTTTCAAGAAAAATAAAATAAAATAATACAATTAAAAGTTGATTTTCAGCCCTTTTGAACTTGAACTCATTTAATTTCCGAGCACTCGAGATGAACGTAAGACAAAACGCTCACGGCCGACTGGTGCAAAGCTTCTCCCTTCAACTTCCAGTTTCCGTGGACGTCCTCCTCGGAAATCTCCGCCTCAAACTTGGCCATCTCATTCTCAGTGACCTCCACACTGTACAGTGGACGCAACACCTTGATGTCACGCTCTGGAGGACAAACACCAAAGGACAAGGTCAGCAAGGTTTAAAAAAAAAAACAAAAAAAAACACTCAAACAATCCTCAATGCCTGACTTGAAAAGCACAAGAAAGTCGTGAAGGTACAGTATTCTCCTCTGTTGCTAGTTTAGGTAAGCAGCCCTCTCCCCACATCAGTGTGTCGGCCAGAACACCACTTGAGGCCAGATTCAGAGGAGGGGTGGGAATAAATTCCCTGAGGCAGATATGTGAGCTCTTCTACTTTACTCTAGTTATTACAATACAATTCCTCTCTCTTTGTGTACATGTGTGTGGTTTTCTAAGCGAGAAAGAATAACCAAATACAGATTGAAAAGTGAAACCAACCAAATATAGATTGGGAAGTGAAACCAAATATATGATCAATGATAACAATCAACAAAGGAGTACACTGACAAAGGATCTATCAAGAACACTGTGACACAGTTAACGTAGCACTTCCTCCATTATGCTCTTGTTCTGTGCACCACTTCATGTGGCAGATTGCCACTGATTTAGCGATTGATGTGCGGTAACTTTCACTAATTAACATTATGTATAAGACTAAATAATGCATTCTGAGTTGACAGGTAATGGCTAATGCTAACAAGGCACTTGGAGTGTACTTGTGTGCCGCTACTCACTTTGTGATTGACGCACACAGTCGAGCAAAACTTAGTAGTATACAGTGGAACCTCAATAAAACTGATCCTGATATAACGGATATCGGATACAATGGACCGTCGGGACTGAACAATGTGTCCAAAAATAGTTTCCATTTGTCACTTAAACTGCCGTTGACAATGTCTGTTACTTCCGGAATTGGGCGCTGTGGCGCTATGCAGGCCGAGATGATGGTTCTATCTATTGTCTGTTGTGCATTGAGCGAGAGAGCGCGGTATGGCTCTGAGGAATACAAAACACTCTAACCCTAACCTTTCGGCGTCTGGAACATACTATTTTGGTACAGTAACAGTTATTTTATTTTTTTTGTCAAGCCATTCACTTTTAGCAACAGATTTGGAACTAGGAAGGACACTATTCTTCGCAGTTGAGTACTGTATGTCAACGTCACCATGACCAAGCACACCGGCATGGTAAATTTGGATAAAATGGGAAACTTTCAAATATTTTCAAGCTTTTTTTAAATACCGTATTTATTTACAATAACTTTGTACTGTCTCTTCTTCTTTTCCTTTCAGCTTGTCCCTTTATGGGTCGCCACAGCGTGTCATCCTTTTCAATGTAAGCCTAACGTCTGCATCCTCCTCGCTCACACCAACTGCCCTCATGTCTTCCCTCACGACATCTATCAACCTTCTCTTTGGTCTTCCTCTAGCGCTCTTGCCTGGCAGCTCCATCCTCATCAACCTTTTACCAATATACTCACGATCTCGCCTGTTCTTAAAAATGGGCACCAGCACACTTTTCCTCCATTCCTCAGGCATTTGCTCACCCGCTAGAATTCTGTTGAACAAGCTGGTCAAAAACTCCACAGCCACCTCTCCGAGATGCTTCCATACCGCCACAGGTATGTCATCAGGACCAAATACCGTTCCATTTTTCATCCTTTTTAGTGCCTTTCCAACTTCCCCTTGAATCATTACTACTTCCACCACACTTCCCTCTTCTACTCTTCCTTCTTTCTAATTTTCCTCATTCATCCACTCCTCAAAGTATTCTTTCCATTCATCCAGCACATGTCCAAATATTCCTTTCGCCTCACCTCGGTTCTCTCAGTGTCTCACTTCTTCTTAGATAAGTTTCCTTGTATGTTTTCCTGTACTTTGAGGTTCCACCATCAACTCTCCTTCTCCCCTTTCTACCAGAAGATACACCAAGCAATCTCTTGCCTGTCTCTCTGATCACCTCGGCTGTTGTGGTCCAGTCTGGAAGCTCCTCCTGTCTCACCTCTTCTCGAAAAGCCTTCCTTTCTCAGCTTCTACCACATGGTTCTCTACTCTGCCTTTGTCTTCTTAATCTTCCTCCCCACCACCAAAGTCATCTTACACAACACCATCCTATGCTGTCCAACCACACTCTCCCCTACCACCACCTTACAGTATGTAACCTCCTTCAGATGACAGCGTCTGCACAAGATGTAATCCGCCTAATTGCTTCTACCGCCGCTCTTACAGGTCAGAAGAAGAACGTGTTAACTACATCCATTTCCATCCTTTTTGCAAGGTCTACCATCAACTGTGCCTCCAACTTCTCTTCCTGGATGCTGAACTTAACCATCACTTTTTCATCACCCTGTTTCCTTCACCAACATTTCCATTACAATCTGCACCAATCACAAAACTCTCTCTGTCTGGGATGCTCAGAACTATTTCATTTAGCTCCTTCCTTTCACCTCGAGGTCACATCCTACCTGTGGGGCATAGCCACGAATCAAATTACAGTCAACAAAAACCCTAAATTTCAAGTTTGAGCCTCATCACTCGATCTGATACTTTTTTCACCTCCAAGACATTCTTAGCAAACTCTTCCTTCAAAATAATCCCTACTCCATCTCCAACATGTTAAAATAATTTAACCCAGACTTCCCTCTCCCCAGCCACTTCATCCAGCTCTTCTGGGGGGATCCCGAGGCGTTCCCAGGCCAGAAGGACGTAGTCTCTCCAGCGTGTCCTGGTTCGTCCCCGGGGGTCTCCTCCCAGTGGGACGTGCCCGGAACACCTCACCAGGGAGGCGTCCGGGAGGCATCCGAATCAGATGCCCCAGCCACCTCATCTGGCTCCTCTCAATGCGGAGGAGCAGCGGCTTTACTCTGAGATCCTCCCGGATGACCGAGCTTCTCACCCTTTCTCTAAGGGAGAGCCCGGACACACTGCGGAGGAAACTCATTTCGGCCGCTTGTATCCGGGATCTTGTTCTTTCGTAATCATGTCAACCAACTCCAAAGCTTTTCCTGTCATAGTCCCAACATTCAAAGTCCCCACATTCAGTTTTAGACTCTGTGCTTTCCTCTTCTCTTTCTACCAAAGAACCTGCTTTCCACCTCTCCTTCAGCTTCGACCCACAGTAGCTGAAATTCCACCGGCGCACTGCAGGTTAACGGCGCTGGCGGACGTTGTTAACCCGGTCCATGACCGGTCCGTTATGGAATTCTTTGGATGAACGCTCATATTTGTTTGGAAAAGTTTTAAGCCGGGTGCCCTTCCTGGTGCAACCCTCTCCATTTATCCGGGCTTGGGACTGGCCGACAGTTTGCAATGGCTTGTACCCCCTATCGGGCTGGATTGTACTGTACTGGGCATTTTAGGCCACGAAAAAAAACCTACAAAACAATAAATTTGTACTGTACAGTAAAATAGGTGCCTATGGCCTCCCAAAAAAAGTGCTTCAATGTATGGGACAACCCCCCGTCCATATTAGTTTGTTCTATCGAGGTTCCACTGTGTAAATAATCTGGTACACTTGCTATTGAGTCGCATCCTCCGTTTCCAGCCGCTGTGATGTCACTGCCTATGCGAAATCAGAGGTGGGTAGTAACGCGTTACATTTACTCTGTAACATTTACTCAACTAGCATTTTGGATAAATTTTACTTGTCTAAGAGGTTTTAATACTGCATACTTTTTACTTTTACTCGAGTATTTATGTTAAAGAAATTGTACTTTTACTCCTTTACAATGATCTAAATGCCGCTCCCAACTATTATTTATCAATTATTGTTTATTTATCAACTATTTAGTGTGTGACATATCTGTTTAGATGACGACTTCGATTTCCGCATTGGGCGCTGTTTGTTCCGATCCAATCTAAGCGCTAGTGATGTTTAAGTTTAGTTCACCAATCAAACGACACAAGGAAGTCACATGATCCCACACATCTTCTATTGGGCTTCCCGGGCATCGGAAATCACGCTCAATACGCCAATCCGGCTAATCGACGTGCCTACGTGGCGACCATGTTGGGAAGGTCGTCGTTACCATTGAAGGAAACAACGCATGACTTGTATTTACATTTAGATGAAGAAAAACAACAGCTTTTATGTATTGTGGTATTTGTCTGGCACTCTCTGCCCAAACGTGGATATTTCAGCCCACTTCTAACTTCAGAAAACACCTCGCTGTAAATTGCAGATGTTCTGTTGTTCCTTTGGGTGTGCATAATAGCCACCATTCGCCCTATTTTAGCACAACTGTAAAACATGCATCTCTTGGGGTACGTGCTAATCTCACTCACACTGTACATGTGTGTGCACATGCGCACACACACACACACATACACACCCACCCACCCACACACACACACACACACACACACACACACACAAACACAGCGTCAGAATTTGCACATTGACATTTTATTTTGTTATTTTTATTTTATTATGTTCATGCTCTGATTTAAAAAATCCAAAGTGACTCACCATTTACTCAGTACTTGAGTATTTTTTTTCACTGTGTACTTTTTACACTTAAGTAATTTTTTGGACGACTACTTTTTACCTTGACTTGAGTCACATTATTGTCAAGTAACAGTACTCTTACCATCAATACTTGTTCGCTACTTTGTGGATTTGGACGTTGTCTGGAACGTAACCCCCGCGCACGATAAACGAGGGATTACTGTCTACACGTGCTGACTCAACCATAACATATAATACCAGTGTGGGGTCCACAAATAGGCGATTGAGGGCCATGCGGCAGACGGATGAGTTTCATTTTACCTTCAACTTTGAGATTGGCGCTAGTTTTGTCGGAGCCGCAGTCACACGCGTATTCTCCGATGTTGCTCTTCTCGACCTTGCGGAACATCAGGATTCGCGTTTTGCCATCCGCGTTGATGCTGATGTTCTTGGAGGGTGTGAGCTCCTTCCCATCCTTGAACCATTTGACTTCCGCCACCGGCTTGCTCAGTTCGCACACCAGCTTCACTTCATCCTTCTCTACCGCCGTGTAGTTTTGCAACTTGGTGGTGAAGTACAGGTCGCCCTCTGAGGGAAAATCATGTTTTTGTACCAAGTAACCAACGACCAGTCAACCATTCACCCTAACTGCCTATTGGCCATTCACCACTCACAAATTCACCTGTTTGCAGAGGTGCCGTAACATCTATGCTAATTTCCGTTAGACCGTCGATAGGGTTGCGCATTATACAGTATGGTAGCATTAGGCTAGCTAACTTTTGTTTTACAAAATTATATGGTTTATTTGAACATTGTGGTGTTTAAATATATATATACAATGCTGAATTTTCTTTTGTTTTATGTGTTCTGCACTTATTCGCGATTCAGTATTTGTGACTTGCCTACGTGCAATTTTTGAACCTATCCTCTGTCATTTGCTTAAAAACTCACCCATTTACTGTTTTTGTGTTCAGGCAAAGCATTAAAAGTATTAGTTTGGCATCATCTTGTGGCCTCTTGTGCCAAGGATGTGGAAGTGAGAAGAGGACCTTCTTTTAATGAGGCCACAGCCTTTTCTAATATAAAGTGTTTTGCTGCCATCTTGTGGCATCTATAGTCATTCCTAAACCTTTTGGTGGGTGGTCAGTAACGCGCTGATTTTTGCTATTCGTGGCATGGCAGGGCTTGCAAAAGTTGAAGCATGAAATGAGTTAGTGGGCGATGAAAAGAAGAAAAGATGGCATGAAGTACATCATGACCGATGAAAAGATGAAAGAGCTACTGACCGATCACGGTAAGCATAGCGCTGACACTCTTGTCCGCGGCCTCCACCTTGATCATGGACGTGTCGTCAATGGCGACCTCCTTGAAGCCCAACGTGTGGAACGCCCCGTGGTCCGTCATGTGGACCACTTTGCTGGGGTGAAGCCGCACGTCGTTCTTGTACCAAACCACCGGGATGTTTTGGTGGGAGAGTTCCACGCTGAACTCTGCCGTTTCACGCTCCTTCACCGTCACGTCCTTGATGGCTTTGATGAACTCCAGGCGGATTCCTGGTCCAAAGCAGACAGATTAGTATGCTAATCACCTCCATGAACATGTTCCTATGGTCCGGTTCTAGGAGATAGTACGAGCTTCGGTTCGTAGCAGCCAGTCAGTCGATATACAGTAAGGCTGACGACAACACTTGCCGCTCGTTCACTGGTCGAGCTGATCGATCGGGTGATTTGTAAAAGGGAACCCATGTTGTTAGCTGTGAGCATTGATTTGAATCATAATATACAAATTCATGCTCATTTAAAATAAAGATGATTCTGATACAAAACAAGTAAACATCAATAAATCAATTTTAGGAAAAATGCTAAATTAATGCAACAAATGCTTTATTATTGAAAGAAAGGGTTCAGGTTAGGGAGTTGAAAAGTAACTCCCTATTTTAAAATAAAAAATTTAATATTTTTCTTAATTTATTTCTATATGAGTGGCCAGCCAGAAGTCTTGACTTAACACCCTGCGACTTTATTCTGTGGGGTTGGTTAAAGGAGCAAGTCTATTCTACCAAAGCAACGACTTTGAAGGAACTTGAAGGGCGAATACTAGAGTTCCTTGTGAAATCAGTTTATACGGTTGCCAGGCGGCTTGAGAAACTGGTGGCTAATACTGGTGCCCATGTCAAATTTTAAATAAAACTCCATCCAATACACTTTCTTCTCTTGTTTATTTCTTGTAAGAATTATAGTTCAGAAATTAATTACAAGTACTTAAAAATAGGGAGTTACTTTTCAATCGCCACACACACATTTACAATAAATCAATTAGCAAGAAAGATGATCAGATTAATGTATAAACAAATAAATACATTTATTATATATTAAATTGATACCACTTTTAGGGGGGAAATGGCTAAATGAATGCAAGAAATATTACAGTACTCTTAACAATGTGAATGTTCGGTGGGCAGGATTAAAGAATGGACTGGGCCCTTTGTAGACCACGGGCCATACTTTTCCCACCCCTGGTTTCTAAGAAGGTCCTGAAACACAACAGTACTTGCGATGTAGCTGCCAGGATAGCGTAGATCACAGTAGACATTCACTTGAAGTCATAAGTGACATATGAGGCCTTCCTCTTTTGGCACGTACTGTAGAACCGAGTAGAGCCGCGGCAAGCCAAGTCGAGTCCGCGCGGCGGAAAAGGAACTGTTGTGCGCGGGTGGGTCAAATACATTTGAAAATATGGAGAAGGCAAAGCTCACCTTGAATGACCATCTTGCCGGTGGTCCTCTTGTCTTCGGCCTCAAACACGTACTTGGCCTCGTCTTCGTAGGTGGCCGAGCGGATCAGCAAGACGTACGTGTTCCCGTCCTGGATCATCTCGCACTTGTCGTCGCTCTGCAGCTCCTGCGAACCCTTCAGCCAGCGGAAAGACTTGGGGGCTCTGGAAACTTCCAGCTCGAATCTGGCGGCATCCTTCTCATACACCTGCACGTCACTCAGCGGTGTCAGGAAGCTGAGAGGAAGTTCTGACCAACCAGGAGGAGAAAGAAAATTCAGGGTGAGAGAGTCACAGTCAGGTCAATAAGAGAGAATGGACTATATCCTTCAAAAGGATCCCTAACTGCCGGATGCCTTTTCAGTCTAAATGTTTATGTAGCTTCTCAGTCATCCAGGAATCAAAATCCGCAAAAGTTGTATGAAGGCAACTGGACTCTTCTTGGTTGTTGAAAACACCCTTCATCCAAAAGACAAGTTCATTAAAACATCATCAAATTCTCTTGGGGTCTTTGAGTCAGAATTTCATTTTAAAGGTATTTTGGATCCATACAGGACTGTGATTATCAATCAAATATTACTGCTCAATGATCTTTGAGCCGAAGGGAATCATATGCAAAAGAAACACAATTCGGTTGGAGTATAATATGTTCAGCGAATCCCTCTGTAGGGAGATAGAGGAATCAAAACTTGCTGCACAGAATTGCAGCAGAGGAAATGCCCACGCTGTCTTCTCTTGAGTCGGATTTCATGGAGCAAACTTCAGTTCTGAAGAAGTCTTCAATAACAACGAATAGTCCAGTTGCCTCAATTCAACTTTTGGGTATTTTCAGGGTCAAGAGACTTGCGTAAACCTGGAATGCAGTTGATTCACCTTTGACCTTCAGGTTGGCAGCACATTGGGCATTGGTGGCGGCGTAGACCACCTCGCCACTCATGGAAACTTTACAGTTGTACAGGATCAGTGTGTGCTTGCCTCCCTCTTCGATGATGTCCACATCCTGCCCATTTAAAAAATGACCCACTGAATAACATACGACACTTGAAGACAACAAAAGGAGCAGATAAGACGAGTCGTCGAAAGAGGCGCTCACAGAGGAAGCGGTCAGGACTTCTCCGTTCAGTGTCCACAGGCTGTGGACGTCGTCCTCAGAAATTTCCACCTCAAAACGAGCCGTTTCTCCGTTAAAAAGCTCCACGCCATAAATGGGCCGAACCAGCTTGATGTCGCGAGCTAGCAGAGACGCCAAACGTGAAGACGCTTGGCCGAGACAAAGTCGATCGACGCAACGGTTTATTTCTACCTTCGATGGTGAGGTTGGCTACCGTCTTGTCGGTTACACAGTCACAGGTGTACTTTCCTTTACTGCTCTGCTCCACCTTCCTCAAGATCAAAGACCTCCGAGTAGCCTCGGACTTCATCAGCACCTTCTTGGAGGCGATTATCTCCTTTTCTTCGTGATACCAAACAACTGGGACGTCCTTGTTGAGCTCACAGTCCAGAGAGGCTTGGTCTTTCTCGGTGGCTGTGTAGTCTTGGAGTTTGACCACAAACACAGCATCGCCCTCTGGAACAACACCATTGATTCATCATTTATGGGGGTCATGGTGAAGGACAACCCCCCAAACCCCCACCCCCACCCCATCCCTCTTCCTGCCACGGATTGGTTCTGCAGTCGACCTCAAATTCCACTGTTGTCCTCTGAAGAGAATCGATCATCACCCCACCCCCCATGCAGAGAAACACAAGAGGAGAAAGACAAAAAAGAGGTGTGACATTACCAATGACTGTCAGTTTTGCCAGCGAGCTTATTCCTTTAGCCTCTGCCTTAATCTGGCAGGTATCGTCGAGCGTCAACAGCCTCATCTCTAGAGCGTGTTTCTTTCCTTCCACATGTGCGATCACCGTTCGGCTCACGTGGAGCTTGACTTCGTTTCTGTACCAGACCACCGGTACGTCGTCATGAGTCAGCTCGAGCTCAAAGCGAGCTGTTTTACCTTCTTTGACCGTCTGGTCCTCCAGTGGCCTGACAAACTTAAGCCTCATGCCTGGAATACAACAGGAGTGGCCACGCTCGTTAAAGAGGGACCCCGCTGGAGCCACAACTTTGAGCGGAAAACACGACAAAGGTGAGTGCACGGGACTCGGGACTTACCTTCTACAGAGAGCCGAGCCGTGGATTTCTGAGCCAAAACCCCGATGGTGTACTCAGACTCATCGTCAAACTCACAGCTGTTTATGATCAGCATGTGTTTGTTTCCGTCGTCAATTATCTCATATTTGGGGCTCGAGGTCACAATTTCCGACCCCCTGAACCACATCACCTTGGACACCTCCTTGGTGACAATGCATTCAAACTTAGCTTGTTTCTTTTCAGGCACCGAAATATCCTTCAAAGGCTCCACAAAGCCCATTTCGATTTCTGCGAAATTTCAATAATTCACTGGGTTATTGACAAGTTTTCTCGCCTTGCATCTTCTGCAGATGCTCACACGTGCACACACATACGCACAGACAAGAGCACAGACACACACACACACGCACACACACACATGCACACACGCACACACACACACACAGACACATACACACAGGTTTTGATTGTGAGTATACCTTTGACGGTCAGCATGGCGCTGGTTATGGCATTTAAAGCTTGGTAGGACACTTCACCCGCCTGGTCCAGCTGGACGTTCTTTAAACTCAGGAAACGTTTATTCCCATCAGCTTTAATGTCACATGTCTGAAAAACAGGATCAACAGTGTTCGACAAGAATCAGAACCAAGCATGAGTCGTAACCTGCTGACTAAGTATCCATCGTGCAAACGTTTTCCACTGAGGGCCACATACAGAAAAATGGAATGAAGAGGGGCATTACTTTACATTTACGAAACATGTTAAAAAAAAGTCAATATGCAGTTAGTCAACATATGTTAAACATATTTAAGAAAAAAAATCAATCATTGATTGGATATGTTCTAACATTCAAATTTGTACAAAATAAATCAAATATTTTTTAATTTTTAGGATATGTTGTAACATATATTTACAATTTTAAATAAAAAAATATAAAACAAATTTTCAAACATTTAGATTTTTTTTTTTTTTATAAAAAGTGGGTTATCTTGTAGCGTTACATTTTTGTAAATTTTTTTTCAATTGAAGAAAATGTTATCTTGTAACATTCAAATGGCAAATTAAATTTTTTTTTTTTTTCCATTAAAAATAACACTTAAAGGTCAGATGACAAAGATGTTATGGGGTCAGTTAAAATTCATATTTGCATTGTTTCTATGTTATGTAATACATGCGCGTAACTTCCAGCAAGTTTTCAACTATACTTTAGCTAAAAATAAGGTTTCTATTACGCATATTGAGCCCTCCCCGAACATATCCGAAGCTCAAGACACCGGGGTGCGGTTACTCTATCCACCGCAAGGGCTACCGCAAGTGACATTTAATTTAACATTTAATTTAAAGCGTTCAATCAACCCTACCATGCATGTTTTTGGGATGTGGGAGCAAACTGGAGTGACACGGCACAAGCTTTTACAAAGTATGCAGTATTCCTATATATTGTGTGCCCCTCGCTCGAGTAGCAGTATAACACGCCACACAGAAAGTCTTTGCCATGTCTGTTGACTGGTCATATAAGCAAATGTACAGATGACAGTACTGAAAAGTACTGCATGGGTCTTTTTTTTCCTACTGCTCAGCATAGTAACCATAATAAAGTCGTAGGTATATACAAGGAAATCCTCACCTCTTGTCTACGCCGCTTCACCGCAGCACCGTGGCGGCTACGAGATTTAGTTTTGTTGCTACCGGTTGATGTCCCGACGGCCGTAGGGAAAAATAGTTGACACCGCAGCTGGTTTCAGCCTCTACCTCAGTATCCAATGCTTTCTGCTAAGTCTTTCTCAAAACACACCAGTTCAAAGTGATCAGCACAGAGTTTGGAATGCTAGCTGACCATGTTTCTTCCCTTGTCGATTGAGTTTCCCTATCCACTGGTCACATATTCCTTTATGTGACCAGTGGATAGCCCCAAAAAAATTCTTGCCACTCCCTGAAACATTTGTACAACCGAATGCCACACAATAAACCATCGTGACATCGCTGAATCATACGACAACAAATATACAATGTACAAGGACGGGAACAACAGCATGGAAGAATAGCACACAACGCCGAATGAACAGGCTGTTTGGCTCGTGTGACGTCACAGTGCCAGATAGACCCGAAGACCGGAAGGCGCTAGATGCAAAAAGCAGAAGGCGCATTCTGCATCATATTTATCGATTTAACTGCTGCTATATAATCACTTTGAAATGGCAGATGTGGTTTGTAAAGGGGTTCTAGAGTTATCAAGAAATAATTTAACATCTTTTTCCTCTGACCTTTAAAATAAAACGTATGATATCTTGTAACATTCAACTTTTGTTCCATTTGTTTGCAGGCCGTGTTTAATTTTGTTGTTGTTCAGCCCATCGAAAAGTGTGCAGCCGGACTTTGGACACATCTGCGTCTGGTGGATGAAGCTCAGTCTCACTGTGAAGACTCGCGATCATCTCTTGCACCACTTACCGGAGATCTGCTCAGCACCTGTCCCTGAAGTTTCCACTCCCCGACAACATCATCCTCTGAGATTTCTGTGTCAAAGTTGGCTTCTTCCTTTTCCACCACCTCCACGCTGGCCAGCGGCTTCAAGATTTCGGCCTCACGCTCTAAAAAACACATCAAACACGTCATTCTTGTCCCTAGCGCAAGCTGAACATGCTTGACAGCCCCCCTACACACCTCCCAGAGTCAGTTTGGCCACGTATTTACGGTCCTCCACGGCAAAGGTATATTCCGACACGTCTTCAGGCTGGCAGTTGTTGATGGTGAGCACCATGCTGACCCCATCTTTGTTGATCTCGACCTTGTCGGAAGGCATGAGCTCGGTTTCTCCTTTGAGCCACTTCCAGTTGGGCGTGTCCTTGAAGAGCTGACATCTGAAGGTAGCACTGGATCTGGGTTTCACATGCTGGTCCCTCAGAGGCTTCATCAACCAGTCTTTGATCATCTCTGAGCACAAAGGTTCACAAGATTTGATGCTTCTGTGCTGTCCTTTAACATGATGCCAGTCTTAATTATGTACTTTTCTATACACTAACTCACAGAAGTGAGCGGACCCCTGCTCAATGTGTAAAGTGCCTTGAAATAATTTTGGTCATAAATTGGTGCTTGACTTGACATTTTTGTAAATATTTGTTTTTCTGCAAGTACCAAAAACATTGCTGTTGGGCAAAACATGGCGAATTGGCCCAAATTTTGACATTTTCAAGTTGGGACAAACTAAATTTTGTTGCCAGCGTTGAACATATTCATGGGTGACCTATTTTGAGGGGACAGTAAACAATATACACTGTCATACAAGCGGACCATTGACTAGTTTACATTGTAGCAAAGTGTAATTTCTTCAGTGTTGTCCCACGACGAGATAGAATCAAATATTTACAAAAATATGAGGGGTGCAATCACCTTTGTGAGATACAAAACTATTCGGTCCAGGTACAGTACTGGGAAGCTAGAGTCATACTAGAATAGTAAAGAAAGAAATCATTGCCATTGTATGGTGCACTTAGAATGACACTGGGTGAAAAAACAAGCAACACAAATAACACGGAGCTGCTGTGACCGTATGCCTCGCCATCTTAAGTTTCTTTGCATGCGACAGTGTAGAACATTTTAATTCTAAAATTTTGGGAAAGCTGTACTTTTAATGGACACATTTGAAAGTTGTTAAATGCTCATCGTTCCTGTTTTCTGGCGTGTTCCTCACCGGTCACTTTGACGTTGGTGCTGGTCTTGATGCCGTCCGGTGCGTCCACCTCGCACGAGTAGACGCCGCTGTCTTCTTCGGCGGCGTTCTGGATGGTGAGAGCGTGCTGCAAGCCGATGATATTGATGGCCAACTTTCCGGCCTTTTTCTTCAGTTTGACACCGTCCCGCTTCCAAATGACATCCCTCTCCTTGTTGAGCTCACAGGTCAGGTACATGGGCTGACCCTTATTACACGACGTCTCCGGTTCCAACTCTTTGATCCACCTCACGGGCAGCTCTGCACAAGGACAAAATCTTGGAATACAAACGGATTCTCCTATGTACAAACATTCAACTTACCAACACTTCCATGTTAGTTTAAAAAAAAAAAAAAAGATTTTGAGCTGCCCACCTTCGGTGTAGTACCACATTTTGCCAAACCCATGACGGGCAAGTTTGAGACAAAAATGAGAGCAGAGGTATTATGTCTTCTAGAGAGGGGTCTTCCTATGTTTTGGACATCAGAACCAAACATGCAGAGATTGGACTTGATGCAATGCTACTGATGTATTTGTAATAAGAAGAGAAAAACGGTGCACACTTCGTTGGATAATTTCTTCAGACCAATGCCTGCTTCCTCAAAAAACTGACGTTAAAGAAACTCAAGCTGAACATTTTTACCACAGAATATAAAGTTGATGACCATCTCCCGCACTACTCATTTCAAAGGTAAGACCATTTTATTACACTGCAGTTCTATATTAGTCTCTACTATTCAAATATATCTTTTTAAAAACCTTACTCCGGGGATCCCCAACCAACTTTGTGCCACGGATAAGAGCATGCAAAATCCTCTCGGACCCTCCACATCCTGGTCACCAGCTCCTTCCCTCAAGTAGGCGCGACCGATCAATGCAAACTAGAACTAGCAGACATTCCAACAGCTTCTTCCCTCTTCTTAACTCAACTTCTTAAACAGCTAACCTACAATTCCATTGCAACATGCTGGCAATTTTTTTTTGTCTTGAGTTTGTTGTCACATTTCTGTCGGGACAATTATACATACTTGTGCACTCACTGTAGTAGTCCCGCCACGCTGCACTATTTGCATATCTGTTGTTGACCAATACTGGCCACTCATGCCAGAGTAGCATCTACCCCACTTGCACACTGACTGAGGAGTATCTCCAACATTTGCACAATCAACATTGTCCCAGATTATTGCGCTACTAGTCACTCTAAACTGCATATACTCCTTGATGTCTCGGCGCCCTTTGCACAATGGTCATTGCACCAGACTATTGCTTTATTAGTCATTCAAACTGCTCTTCGTGCTAGAGGACTGCATCTTTTTGCAGAATTGTCAAAAAAAACAAAAAAACATTGTACCGGCATTACCAGATAACTAGCAACCTTTTATTGCTCAGTGACTGTTATTCTCAATGTCCTTATGTCTCAAAAGTGTTCTCTGCCAATTGACTATCTGTTGTCGTACTAGAGCGGGTCCAACTACCGGAGACAAATTCCTTGTGTGTTTTTTGGACATACTTGGCAAATAAAGATGATTCTGATTCTAATTTCAAGCACTTCTTTTTTTTTACTCATTGTTGCTAGCTTGTTTGTTGCTAGCTTACTTTTTTGATATCACATGACCGTGGCAAGCTTTTTGACAGAGGCACAGGTGAATGAACCTAGGTTTCAAAATAAAACTTCTTTTAGACTCCGATCATGAATGAAATAGTTTTTGTTCAGTCACTCTGTACCAAACGGCCTGTGGACGGCCTGCCCGGTACAGCACGGGTCCCCGATGGTTGGGGACCCGTGCTGTACACTATTGAAACTTTGAGATTTCAATGCACAATGGGTGAGAGAACAGGCAGAAAGCAATATGTAGTGACAATTTAAAAAAAGGCTACATAACGACTTTGGAACAATTTGAGATATGAATAGTCTTCTGGAATGTACTTGTTGACAAATTGGGGAGTGTCTGTACTTCTCCTCCAAAGTTGCATAAATGAGTAGTTCCATGAGCTTACCTTCAACAATGAGTTTAGCAGTGCAGGTGATTTCTTTGCCCGCATTCCTGGCGACACAGGTGTACTCGCCGGTGTCTGACAACTGAACGTCTTTGACCATCATCTTGCGATCTTTGCCGTCTGAGGTTAACTTGTACTTGGGGCCCTCACGCAGGTTTCCCCCATCCTTCATCCACGATGTGATGGCGGTGGACGGCGACACCTGGCACTCGAACACAGCTGAAGAGCCAATGGACTCGGCCTCCTGTAGCACGATATCCTCCAGCTTCTTGATGAACTTCAGCGGGACAGCTTTGAGTTTGAATCCTCCAAAAGGTTCCTCTGGAGGCGAGGGGCCTTTTCCTCCGGGCCTCAAGCCCCGACCCCGACCTCCATCACCAGGAGAGGGCGTTAGTCTCACTGCAAAAGTAGAAAGAAAAAGGCTTCGAGTTAGATACCCGTCAGGAAGCAGGAAATGAGGGAACAATAAGCAATACCAATGTAATCAGTCCAAAAAGTGAAGAGTTTAGAACAAAAAAAATCTTGTGCAGGAAGAAACATGATGAAAAAGACACAAACAAGAGCAGCCCAAAAAGCAGAGGGACAGATTTTAACCTTTAGAATTTTTTATAAAAAAAAAAAAGACCAAAAAAAGTTTGTTTTAAAACATGAATAGTCAAATAAGATCACAAACACTGATAGCGGAAGCTAACGAGTTCTCACCCCCAAATCCTCGTCCCCTTCCTTTGGGAGGTTCCTCCGCTGGTTTGCCATCTGGACAAGTCATGGAAACATTTCCTGTCACAATTTCATCTTTTGCTTTTCCAACAGCCAAATTCTTCTACTTAACAACAACCACAATGACAACACTTTCAAGATGTTCAATGGGGGAAGACAACAAAATGTTCTTTGGTTGGTTTGAAAAACTGGAATAGAAAAATGATGATGATGACAACGACGATGATGATGATGACAATGATGACGACGATGACAATTATGAATGGCATGATGATGCCTCCATGTGAATTAATGAATCAGGTGACTTGAGAGTGTGCAATGAAGATTAGATGACTCATCTCAGAAGGTGTGAGGGTGCTGGTAGGAGGTGCCGCTAGTGGGTAATGGTAAGGGTGGTGCGGGTTGGGGATGCTGATAGTCTCTCCAATGTCTCCAAAGGATGAGAATACTGTATTCTGGATGTTACCTCACCTTGTTTGCTATCAGGAGGGGCTGGAGTTTCCCGTGCCCCATCCATCCCTTCATTTTGCCAGTCCTCTGAGGGGACCAGCTCCCAGGTCCAGATCTCCTCATCAGCCACGTCCTCACCTTCTTCTGCCTCATCCTCAAACACCTCCTCCTCTAGCTGGGTGGGAACTTTCTTCACCTGCACAGCACTTGGAGAAATCTCCTTCACAAGGGGACACCTCACATTGTCAAGTTTGTCCTTTCGAGAGGCCTCCTCCGGGCAAGGTTCCTTCAGAACTTCTGGAACTACAAACTTATCGGCCGTAGGTGACAAGTTTTCCTTTCGTTCAACCTTTTTCAGCGGCTCCTTCGGCTTGAAGGCCTGCACACCTTCAACCTTTTCTGTCCTAGGTCCAGGTGATGGAGAACTCTTGGGTTTGGCACTAATGTTGAATGTATCTGTTTGTCTGTGTGGGATTTTGTGTTCATCTTTCTTTACTTGAGGACTGAATTTCTTGGCTACACCATCTGGATCCTGGTTCTGTCGGTAGGTTGTTGTACGTTTTTGTTGGTTTTGCTTTAGATTTTTGAAGGTTTTGTCTCCAGGAATGTGACTCAGGATTTTTGCGTCCAGATGCTTTTTCTCTTCTTCCGACACTTTTTCTTCAATTTTGAGTCCAGGCTTCAGTTTGAGCTGCACCTTGTTTTCATCTGATGAAGCAGAATGTGGACGTGTGGTAGTTGTCCCTTCAACCTTTGTGGCTTTTTTATGGGTGATGAGTTGATCGGTCTTGACAAGACTGTGTCTTCTTGAAGTCTTTTCTTTTGGCTGTTCAGCTTCCTCCTCTTTAAAATGTTTCACCGTTCCTGTCCCTAGCTCCTCTTTCTCTTTTGTGTTTGTGGACACATCAGGCTCAGGCCCCTCCACTTTGGCCTGTCCATCCAGTACTTTTCCAGCTGTCATTGTGGTTTCTGAAGTTTCTTGAAACAAAATGAAAACCTGTTCACTTGTCCTGACTGTTGACTCTCTGCGCTCACCATCATCAGTTTTAGTAACTTTGGTGTCATCTTCATCTTTGTGAGTGGGCTCGTCTTTTGGCTTGCTGGGACCAACTACTTGTTTGATATTTTGAGTTTCTTCTTTTGTATTTTTTTTAGATTCTATCTGCTCGTCTGGCACTTTAGTTACTTTCTTCTTATCCATGGTGGGCACTTTTGTCTCTTTACCTTTTTCTTTCTCCATTTTATGGGCAACTGCAACCTCTTCATGTTCTTTGCAAAGCTTAAGTTGACTTGTCTCTTCTCCTGCAGTAAAAATACGTCCACTCCTTCTGATTGTTAGTAAATTCTGATCCTTTCTGTCGTGAAGACTGTGAACATTGAGCCCTTGGTCAAGATGGCTGCTCACTTCTGCCTGATGAGTTTCTACTTGTTTCTCAGGCTGTACAGGTTTTATTGGCACTTGTTGCAAGCTGACGACCCTGGCTTTGGCTTCCTTCTCTTTGGTTTCTGAGGTAACTTTACGCTTTATCTTCTGTGTCGCTGCTGTTTTTGTCTCTTGAAGAAGACTCTGGGAATTCATCAGTTCTTTCGTGGGAGGAGGGCCTGTCGCTTCAACAGGATCAGATTCTATTTGCTCGTCTGGCATTTTAGTTATGTTCTTCTTATCCGTGCTTAACACATTTTTCTCTTTCTGTTTTTCTTTCTCGGTTTTATGAAAAACTGCAAACTCTACATGTTCTTGACAAAGTTCAATTGGACTTGTTTCTTCTCCTGCAGTAAAGACACATTCACTTCTTCTGATTGTTATTAACTCACAATCCTCTCTGTCGTGAAGACCGCGTACGTTGAGTTCTTGGTCAAGATGCCTGCTCACTTGTGACTGATGCGTTTCAACTTTTTTTTCAGGAACCGCTGGTTTTACTGCAACTTGCTTTAAGCTGACAACCTTGGCTTTGGCCTCCTTCTCTTTGGTTGTTGAGGTAACTTTATACTTCATCTTCTGTGTCACTGCTGTTTTTATCTCTTGAAGCGGACTCTTAAGTTTCTTTACAGCTGGTGCTGTGTTTGTGGCAGCAGATAGTTTGATGTGTCACAAACAGATACACACTCAAGACTGAATGACAAACAACACACTATTCATACTGCAAATATTCATTTTGACTTCTGATTCAAACAAAGAGAAGGACAGTATACCTTTAGTTGGTCCAGGAGCCTTAACTGGTTCCTTGTCTGAAAGAGTTTGAATTAAATTAATATCAGTCAATTATACTCTCAAAGAGGTTATTTGGGGAACAGGCAATATGTTGAGATATTTTTTTGGAACACGAACAATGATAAAGGTTCATTACATTAGCAAAACATATTGTAGCTATTTGGTCACAAGCTGGGTGACAAGCATTACCTCCAGGTGGACAGACGTGCTTCAGGACAGGAGATGCTTTTGCCTTTGGTTTGGCTGGTGGAGAAGGTTTCTCCTCTGCCAGAACAAGATGAACCACAAGAATGGCAACACCATAAATCGCACGTTAAGACTCATACCAAATAAGTGACTTATAATGGCAAAACAAAGGAAGTCAAAGAATATGGACGACGGACACTACTTGACGCTACCTGGAGAAGGAATGACTTCAGCTCGCGGCTTTGGTGTAGTAGCAGACACTTTCTTCTCATCTGGAGGAGATACTTTAAGGTGGAACATAACAAAAGTCACATCTTACTGTAACACAATGCAGTAAATA
This sequence comes from Phycodurus eques, assembly GCF_024500275.1. Lineage (NCBI taxonomy): Eukaryota > Metazoa > Chordata > Actinopteri > Syngnathiformes > Syngnathidae > Phycodurus > Phycodurus eques. The sequence goes on from NC_084536.1 coordinate 136,640, forward strand.
GTCAAGCAGACATAAACACAGACCAACGAAATTTGATCACTCAGCTGATCTGAACAAGACAAAACTCCTCTTAGGGGAAGCGAGGAAAGAGATTAGCATTTGAAGAAGGAAGTACCTGCAAGAGGAGTCACTTTGTCCGCTAGAGTTGAGGGAGTTGAGATGTTCCGTGTTTTCTTCTCTGGAGGAGACACTGAGGAAGATGACAAGACATGAAGAATACCAAGAAACATCAACAAGTCAGCTGAAAACAAATGACTAGAGATGTGTGACATGGAAAGCGAGGGGAAAGACAAACAGATAAACCTGAAGAACCGTTCACAGACCAGAAGACACTACCTGAAGGTGGTGAGACCTTCTTGGCATAAGGTGAAGATGTGGCCACAGATGGTTTCTCTTCCGGAGGAGATGCTGGTGGAACAACAAATGCCACGATCATGGCCACGCAAAAACAAGCTCATTCCAGACATGAGCCACATCAAAGTGACAATTATGGCGTAGACAACAACGGTCTTTTGCTAAAGCATCACATTCAGCAGTAATTCATGAAGATTAAAAGTTGACAAACTGGTTTAGTTTGTGCTGGTAGGATAAGAAGATAGAGACGTAGATGAATATGTGTGAGCTTGGCAAGTCTTTAAAGAGGTTGGAGCTTAACCAATGTACCTTCACGAAGCATCTGTTCTTCCTTCATTTGTGTACGCTTCCTGTGAGCTTCTCCTCCTGATGAAGGCTCACTTCTCACTTGGTCAGGACAATGCATTTCAACACAGTTGGCAGATGGTTTTGGTGTAGAAGAAAGAGGAATCTCAGAGGGAAGAACTTTCTGTGGTAGTTCTTTGGAGGAAGTGTCTTGTTGAAGGGGTAATGCTTCTTCTGAAGGAACATTGCTTACGGACACAGCCTGATCCTTCAGAGCTTCATGCACTCGAGAATTTTGAGAGGGAGTGACTTCTGCTGAATACTGGACCATTTCTCTGTGAAGAGGAGCTCTGCCTGTTGGAGGAGTTAATTTCTCAACATGTCCAAGGTCTTCAAGACACACAGCGGACTGATATTTCATCAGTTCTTTGGAGGGAGGAAGGCCTTGCTCTTCAACAGGATCAGCTTCTATCTGCTCCTCTGGTACATTTGTTGCTTTCTTTTTTTCTGCACTTGGCACTTTTGTCTCTTTCCATTTTTCCTTCTCCATTTTGTGAACAACTGCAACCTCTTCAAGTTGACTTGTTTCTTCTGCTGCAGTGAAGACATGTTTACTCCCTCTAATTGTTATTGGCTCCTGACCCTCACTGTCATGCAGACAATGAACATTGACTTCTTGGTCAAGATGCCTGCTCACTTCTGCCTGATGAGTTTCTACTTGTTTCTCAGGCACCACAGGTTTTACTGGAACTTGCTTCAAGCTGACGACCTTGGCTTCGGCTTCCTTCTCTTTGGTTTTTGAGGTAACTTTACGCTTTATCTTCTGTGTCGCTGCTGTTTGTGTCTCTTGAAGAGGACTCTGTAACTTCATTAGTTCTTTGGAGGGAGGAAAGCCTCTTGCTTCAAAAGAATCAGCTTGCTGACACGGTTCTGTTATTTCTTTGTGTAATGATGCTTCTGTTTTAACATCAGCCTCCTTGAGTTGATTTACTTGCAACTGATCTTTGTAGGATGCACGTGTCTTTGGTGGAGGTGTCCCGTCTGTATCTTGTACATGACGGAAGGTGTCTTTGTGCTCAAAAGGTTTGTCTGCTTTTTCTGTGGACTGTAGTTCCTCAAGGGGCTCAGTCCGGTACCAGGCAGGAACATCCCCCTTTTCCTTCGTCTGATTGTCAAAGGTTCTGACTTGGTGATCCAGTGCAGAGATCGTTTCTACTTGAGTCTCCTTGAATGAAGACACTTCCTCAGCTCTGTGCTCAGCCTCAGGACGAGCTGGATTGTTGATCACGTTCCAGTCAAGATAGAAGATTTGCACAATTGAGTGGTGACCAAGAAGAAAGTGACACAGACCAAAGATTACATTTTATTATGTGTTTAGCTCCAGGTTATTCTCATATATAACACTACATTACATACACTACACACGTATACAACAACAAAACACACACAAACAAATACAGGAATAAGATGAGTAAAAATTCAAAAATTCTACCTTGTTGCTGATGTCTTTTTGAATCTTTTGCTTGCAGATGAGCTAGACGAGCAAGGTCTCGTTCCTCAAACTCTGGCCTTTTCTCTGCTTTAATTTGTTCTTGAGGAGACATTTGTTTTGTTGTGCTAGCTTCTGAAATCTTTGGGATTTCAGTGACCATACTGGGTTGATCTGCAATCTTTTTGGCTTCTTCGAGAATCGTTTTTGTTTTTTCTGGAAGAGTCTTTGGGATTTTAGGCATCATCCTGGATTGGTCTGGAATCTTTTTGGCTTCCCCACGTATCGTTTTCGTTTTTGTTTTTTCTGGAAGATTGTTGAGTTCTTGTGGCTCATTGTGGGGAAACAACAGTGTTTTGGGGGACTCCTCGGTGATGGCTTCAGATTGTCTTGTTTCTGGGATAACTTCGAAAAGATTTTTAAGATTATTAATTTGAAAAAGCAAAGTAACACTGACAAGTGCACAGCAAGCAAACAAACACACACAGACACACACACAAGAAACAGCATTTGTCAGGTTTACTGTGCAGTACCTCGCACAGAAGCAGGTTCTGCTTTAGGGCTGATAAAATTTAAGATACATGCTTCTGGAAGAGGCAGCACGGTGGACGACTGGTTAGAGCGTCTGCCTCACAGTTCTGAGGCCCCACCTGTGTGGAGTTTGTATGTTCTCCCCGTGCCTGCGTGGGTTTTCTCCGGGCACTCCGGTTTCCTCCCACATCCCAAAAATATGCATGGTAGGTTAATTGACAACTCTAAATTGCCCGTAGGTGTGACTGTGAGTCCGAATGGTTGTTTGTTTGTATGTGCCCTGCAATTGGCTGGCAACCAGTTAAGGGAGTACCCTGCCTCCTGCCCGATGATAGCTGGGATAGGCTCCAGCACGCCTGCAACCCTAGTGAGGAGAAGTGGCTCAGAAAATGGATGGATGGATGCTTCTGGAAGAATAAAATTTTGTTGAAACTAGTGCTTTTAAGATTACAATTCAAGTTCGGTTCAATGAGAAGACTGATTTCAAGGAGAGTTCTTCACATGAGTGCAAATGCTGTCAATGCATTCTATTAGTATGCACTCATAAACAGCTTAAACTAGGGCCAATAAAAAATGCGCCCAATTAAGACAAGTAAAGAATGAAAAGATGTTACCTTGCACTTTAGACTCTTCCCTTATTTTCTTGAAAGGCTCAAGCTTGGATGCTTCAGCTTGAGCTTTCTTTTCCAGTGGTCTTACTTTGTACTCAGCCAAGGTCTCTTTTGGGGCCTCTCGAGAGTCAGATGTTGGCTGGGATACAAAGTGATCTGCAGTGACCTTTGTGATCACCACCACTTCAGGTTCTGGCTTAGGTTGTAATTCTATTTCTGGTTCAGGTTCTAGTTCAATTTCTGGTTCAGGTTCTGGTTCAACTTCTGTTTTTGGTTCCGCTTCAGGTTGTGGTTCTGGGTCAGGTTGTGGTTCTTCTTTTCTGTATCGTTTAAATTCTTCAAGGTTAAAAGAGAAAAATGACTTCAATGACTTTTGCCATTTGAGAAAGATGTAAAAGAAATACAAACACTGACAGACTAACAGCAATGCTAAACGCAACACAATAAGACTCTAGACACAAACAAAACACTTTTTTTAAGAGACGCCTCTAAAGATGAATATTGATATTCTTACCTTCAGGGACGACCTGTTCAGGGACCACCTGTTCCTCTTGTCGAAGCAATGCAGCAGCCATCATCTCCAGGTTCTTGGCATCAGGTTCTTTAAAATATTGGCACTCATTTGACTTTTCAGGAGCAAGGAACACGTCACAAGAGGACAAAAGTGCCGGGAATAAGGAAGAACAAGAGCAGGTATTTGCAGATACCTTTAAGTCGAGTGGGTGGCCGAGTTACAGGTGCAGAGGGAGTCTCCTCTGGTGTTCTGTGAACTTTGGGAACTTAAAAGATAGAGAAAGCTAATGTTAAAGCTGCAAAGGCAAAATACTCTGTTCTAATTAGGGTAGTGGTTTTTGTTTAGATTGTGTTCTGGCCTAATGGCTGCTGGCTTGTCCTGAGTGTTCAATGTGGCTTCATAAAACAAACAAAACAGATCAACTGGCCGAGAAGATTTAGCATTGAGCTCGGTAGTGTCGTGTTTGGCATCAGCAAGCTCAACTCAGTGAGCCAAAGTTGGTGCAAGCAAGAAAATTTGGCTGGAGAAATCTTTTTTTAAGAAATATGCATGCATAAAAAAAAAAGCTTCATTTGTTGTCCGAAGCCAGCCACTGCTGAAGAACTAGACGAAAGACCAAGGACTGAAGCAGCAGATCAAATACCTGCAATGGTTCAAAGTAAGGAACTCGACGTGTTTAAGATTAATGTGGCTTTCCTGCTCTTACCAGAGATGCTGAGTTTGGCGTTGGAGATGTGAGGACCACAGACCACCCGGTAGTCGCCTTGGTCTTTGGCCTGGCAGTTGTGGATCTTCAGGCTGTGGCATTCACCGTCGCTGCTGATGCTGTATTTTTTGCCGTCCTCTAATTTCTGGGTTCCTTTGTACCAGGTCAGCGTGATCTCCGGGTAGTTGATCCTGATCCGGCAGTCAAAGGTAGCGCTCTTGTTTTCAGACGTGGTCTGGTCACTGATGTCCTCCATGACAGTTACAGGCTGTGGAATGAGAACCGCATTGAATCCTTTTATCAGTCGATCAACTTAGTGCTTTGTTGAAATGCACTCCATGATCATGTTTCTTTATCTTGTATATTATTTAGTCAAAAGCGACTTTGCACATTAATGAACAACAGTATGCTATTACACGTTTTTCACATTAAAATGTTTGTAAATGTCTCCAAGTTAGCATAACTTTTGATTGCAATTGGGGTGCCTCGGTAGGTACCAAAAACTCCACATCAGGAAATCAGAAGTTACACAACAATAAAATAATTTCACACAAAATACATCCTGGAAAATGGGTTTTATAAAGTGCAGAGTGCCAGAGCTACACTGTCAGTTTATAAAGTGCATGGTTTCTTGTGTAAAGTGAGGAGTTGTAGGTATTCTATGAATAAGTCTGTCAGCCTTGTTGGGTTAGTCTGGTGAGGACCAAGCCACTGGCATTTTACTCGTGATTTCCACATGAGAAGCCCAAACAAATTAACAAGACAGAAAGCAAGGTATGGGAAAGAGATGAAAATACTGATGAATAAATGTTTCCACCTGTTCTCTAGTGATCACAACCATCATTGCTTTAAAAATCTGATGGACTTTTACCTCCGTGTCCATGCGTCCCTCCAGCTGCTGGATGAGGCGGGCCATATCTTCTTCTTCAACCGGGCTGCCATGTTCCGCTTCCTGCAAGAGAACACAACAATGACCTAAAATCAACACATTCATTCTTTGGAAAAGACATAGAAAAGCATGTATACACTAAAGTGAGTACAAGGTCAAGGAGAAAGTGTAAGTAATGGATTATTCTTCTCCTCAGTTTTTCCCCTATTCAGGGTTGCCATTTTTTTGGATGAAGTTTAGGTGTAGGTTTTTCCCAAATCTCCCTATTTATCCAGTCTTGGGACAGGCACTGAGTGCGACTGGTTTAAATGAACACCTCACCTTCAGTTTGCCTACATCCATAGTATGGTCCATACCGTAACATACCTTCATAGCGACACTCATAAGACCTGACAGGAAGTTTCTCACCACTTTTCTAGCCTCCATCTCATTCTCCCGCTTCAGGAGCTCCACCGCCTGGAGGATGGCTCGGTAGTCGTAGATTTGGTGATCTCTCAGAATCTTCTCATAGTCTTTGGGCTCTTGACCTCGGAGCAACTCTACTAAATTCATCTCTTCTTCTTTTTTGGGACTCTTCTGCTTAGAGGGGGTCCTAGCACACACAGGAGGAAACATGAACATGACATCCCACAATGCACCTGATATGTACAGTATTTACAGAACAATACAGTACAGTACATGTAACAATGTGCGTAAAAATGTGACAGTTGTCACTATAGAAATGTAAAAGGGATTCTGTTATTTTAAGGAATTCAATTGCAAACAGCAAAAAAAAAAAAAAAACACAACAAAGGATAACATATCTAACCTCTGATGACTTACTTCTTCAGCTGGATCCTGATGTCCTGCGTCACTTGCTTTTTTTTGGTCACTGTCATCTCGGCACTGCACTCAATCTCGCCGTGCTTGTTCAAGGCCACGCAGCGGTATTGGCCGGAGTCTGACTTGGTCACCTCCTTGATCTCTAGTTTGACGTCCTGGCCCTTGTGCTCCATGAAGATGCGACCGCCGGGCGTGAGCTGCCTCCACTTGCCCTTCATCCACTTCACGCTGGGGATGGGTTCGCCTCCGATCTTGGCGATAAAGGTGGCCAAGCCCTCTGCGGGAAAAGAACACATATCACATTGTATGTGATGTTTATGAGTGGAGTTGTGTCTGTGACATCCAGGTCATGATTATCCACAATCAACAAGGCTTCTTCAGTTCCAAATTCATCAGCCACACCTGGTAACAACAACAACCCTCAAGTGAGGGTTAGGGTTCAGTTCTCACAACTAAGAGTGAGAACTGAAGAAGCCTTTTGGATTAATGGTGAATCTTGAACAACCCAGAAAAATCTAATTGCATCCATTCAAATTATGTGAATTACTGTATGAGTGGAGCATTGTGGACTATTTTGCATGTGAGGAGGACTCCTGTAAATATTTGACATGATGAATTCAGGTTCATTAGTCACATTGCAGCATGTTCTGAGAAGTAGCAGCAGGTAGTGAGAACATCCAAATCATTTGTCAGTGGCTGGGATGAAGAACGTTTGGACCAACTTACTCTCTGTGACACAAACACTCTTTGGTTCCTCGATGAAGAAAAGATTGTCTCGACGTTTCACAGGTTCTGGGACAGCGGTGGTGGGGACAATAGCAGAGATGGCTGGAGTGGCCTTAGATTCTTTATCTAGAGAATGCAACTGAAGTGAGTACTAAAATAGCAAGTATTTTCATCCCTGATGTGAACACAGTGTGGTTGGCACTAAATGTGGATCCATCCATCCATCCATCCCAATGTACCTTTGATGGTGACCTTAGCCTTGCAGAAGTCCGTCCCGGTGGCGTGGCTGGCCTTGCAAAGATAATCCCCTGCTGCGGTTTTGGTCACCTGGCTGATTTCCAGACAGGGTGTACTGTTGACAAAAGTGATCTTTGTGCTTGTGCTGGACCTGAGCTCCCTCCTGTCCTTCATCCAGTTGATGGTGAGTGGAGGAGCGCCACTAACATGACATTTGAGGATCAGATTATCGCCTTCACTCAGTGTCACTGGCTGCAGTGGGACGTCAAATTTAGGAGGCTTTGCGCTTTCTAAAAGACCAATGGCATAACAACAGCACATACGCACAAGTGAACATCATGCATGCACACTTCTTGTAGACAGACTTCAGCTATAAGCGCACAAGATGTTTTTGTATTTGCGAGCTCAACTTGATCTTCTTCTATTGTTAAGATTTCCTGGTTTTATTGAATGAAAGAAACACTACTTTCCAAAATAGCATGGACTAGATGTTGCTATGTTACATACTGTGAAGCAAAGTTACAATGGAGTAGTTAATGAGGACTTGCTTCCTTAGGCTAAATTTATTTTATGTTACAGGGAGGCACGGCAGCCTCGTTTGCTTGAATCCCATCGAGGGATTTTGGCCATTTTTTTCCACTCTGTATTCAAGTCTTGCTAAGTTTCTCCGCGGTCTATCACAGTGACAGTGATGGGCCATGGGGAGACAGGACGGCTAAGTCCCAAAGGATCAAAGGCGCACTACGTTTCGGCCCATGTTTTACCACGTCAGTACGTTCCCTCCCGACCGCCACATTCTGATGGGATCCCTAAAATTCTGTCAAGGCTTTCTTCAAATTAAACTTTGACAATCATGGCCTATCATGTTTGCCCATCCCATCCCGCAAGGCTGTCTCACAACCATTCCGTTTTGTCCAAGGTGGCCTGAAACGAGGTCGCCATGGTTGGTGGGGATATGGTGTAAATGTAGCCTTACTCAAAATCTTCTGCCCTTAAGCTTAAAAATGAGATAATAATAACATGGAAATCAAATGAATAGAAACACATACCTGAAATGGTGAGAGAAACCTGACAGGAAGCTTTTCCTGCCTCGTTGGAGGCCTTGCAGGTGTACACGCCGCAGTCAGACGTGACCGAGTCTCGGACAAACAGAACAGCTGTGTTGTTCTCAAAGGTGACATCGTATTTGTCCGAGGGGCAGATTTCTTTGTTGTCCTTGTGCCAGATGACTTTCAGAGGCTGGGAGCCAGAAAGCCGAGTCTCCATGGTGACTGTCTTACCCACCGAATCCGTCATGGACTCTGGCGGACACTTGATGAAGCCCGGAGGAAGTGCACGTTCTGTCATGAAGGAAGATAGTGAAGAGACACAGGTCATAACGTGATGCTTTACCAAAACAGTCCAGCAACATCCTGTCCTCCTAAACTAAAGGACCTCAACCCGGAAACATAACCCAAAGGAAGATCCAAAGTTCGGATGCATCACCATCAAGTAGCAGGAGGTTAACATTGGTGTCTACAGTCTAAGGAGGGGATGTGACCATTAGAAAATAAGAGCCTGTTAGTGTGTTACCTATTCTAACAAACGTATGACAGCTGTCAGTGCCTCCCGCATCGGAAATTTCACAAGTGTATTTTCCTGCTGATGCTGCTCTGTCACTGTTGAGGATCTCAAGAACGCAGGAGGAGTCACTGGTTTTCACATAATACTGATAGGAAGCCCAGATCAGCTTGTCGTCCTTCTTCCAGGTCATGGTGACCCTCTGGCTGCTGGTGTAAGTACACTTAAGCCTTAAGGCTTTATCATGAGAGAAGTCTTGCAGTTTCTTGACAAATTGCACTCGTACTGAGAGAAGCAAAGTAGCGGTGAAGTTAAGGTTAGTTTCTGTCTTTTGAGGGTAAAGGGTGCACATTGTGCAACATGCATTAGTGATGAATGAATGATGCGGCTAGCTTGTTGGTTAGTGGTACATAGTTTGATGTCAGTGTAAAAAAGATCACAGCCTTCGTGTTTGCACATTTCACAAGTGCATTTTTGTGTAGATTCTCAGTGAATCAGGTCATGGTAATCACCAAAATTTAACTGAGTAAATTGGACTCAACAACAACAACAACAATAACCCTCATATGACTACCGCTAGAGGACACACCCACCAGAGATATAAATAGGGAGACTCCAGACTTAATATTAAGTGAAGAAGCCTTTTGGGTTAAAGGTGAAACACCTTCAAAAACTATCAAGAGTCCAGTTGCATTTTTTTCACATCCTTCTTCTAGTTCACAAACACTGGCTGACTACCAGTGCACATGCACGCAAAGGTTAAAGGTTTTTGGAGTCAGAAATAAGCATCAAACCCTACCAAGAGGAGCCATGTAGTTAGTGTGACAAGATAGAAAACATATTATGTTAGCAGTTATGCGGTGATTATTGTGCTGAGTCTGTAGTCAAATGGTTTGGTTGTGTGCTGTGAGATTCTTCTTAGGGGAAAGATGAGTTTTGGCTCAAGGAAGGTTGGGAAACACTAACTACTTCTATGCCAGCGCGAATGCTATTACCAGAGCCCAAAAATAAAGCTACATTCATGAAAAACACCTTCATATTCCATCAGCTCCAGTCTCCCGCTCAGTATAATCCATCCATCCATTCACTATATCACTTATCCTCATGAGCTAGAGTCTATCTTGGCTGACCCTGGGCGAGGATATGGGTACACCCTGGACTGGTCACCGGCAAGCCAACCAAAGGGCACATATAGTATAGACAAAATCCATTCACACCCACATTCACACCTCAGGATGATTTAAAGTCTTGAATGAACCTAACCTGCGTGTTTTTGGAATGTGGAACCAAACCAGAGTGCCCGGAGTGAGCCCACACAAGTACAAGGAGAACAGGCACACAGGAAGGCTGAAGCCAAGATTCAAACCCTGAACCTCAGAACTGTTAGGCAGACCTCCTAATCACTCGTCCACTGATCCACTGATCTGATAACCCCAAGAGAGATGTCTTTTCCAAATGGAATAACACGAAAAAGGAATGTCTGAAAAGGAGCATCACCTGTCACGGTCACATTACAGCTGCTGGAGGCTGAGCCCACAATGTTCCCAGCCTTGCAGATGAACTTGTCGTGGTCAAATTTGGTTATTTGCAGCAGTTTTAATGTGGCAAGACCTTTGGTGAAGTCCATCAGACAATTGGTGGACTGGCGCAGTTTCCCGTCAGCTTTAAACCAAGCTGCAGAGATTTCAGGAGTTCCTCCAATTCGGCACTGGAGGGTGAGTGAATCACCCAGCATTACCTCAACCGGCTCCATCTTTTCGACAAAATATGGTCGCTCTGAAGTGAGAATAAGCAGGGTTGAGTGTAATATAGGGAGGGACATGAATACATCGTTACCATGCACATTTAATACCTAGAATGGACACATGTGCATCGCATTTTTCACTTCCGACTCCGTTGTCGATTTCGCAAGAGTATCGTCCTGCTGCTTCTAGCTTGTCAGAGTTAAGAACCTCAAGAATGCAGGAGGTGGATGTGGTGATGATGTTGTACTGGTAGGAGGCCCAGATGAGGTTGCCATCCTTCTTCCAGATCACATTCACTCTGGGCGTTCCAGCAAATGTGACTTCCAGACTCAGAGGCTTGCTCTTCTCCAAGTGTAGGTCCCTCAACTTTTTCACAAAGTGAACGGGCTCTGCAAGAACTGGGGGTTCTGGAGACAACACAGAGGAGTTACTTAAGTCACCTGGACAAGGGAAGCCAAGTGATGTGGACCAATAATGACCTGGAACAAAAAGTGTGGCCTGGCAGGAGGTGGCACCAATGTTGTTGTGTATTTTGCAGATATAAAGTCCGGAATCAGAGGGTGTCACAGACACGAACTCCAAAGACGTAGAGCCATTGTGTCTGATTATAGACTGGTCAGCGCTGGGGTGGATCTCCGTCGTGTTTTTAAACCATTTGGTGTTCATGGGTGGTGTGCCAGACACACGGACGTGAAACTTTACCTTTGACCCAGGCAAAACATTCATAGATTGTGGCCTTTCAATAATACTTGGTGGTTCTGTTGAAAGACAAACCTTATTCGTTAAATCTTATTCAACTGCAATGCAGAGAGTGTGTTCTAACCTTGAACAACCAAGATGGCAGAACACTTGGTGGATCCTGCTGCATTGGTGGCCACGCAGCCGTAGCTGCCGCTGTCCTGGCTCTCCAGAAGATTGATTTCCAGCAATGCAACGTTTTCAGAGAAGGAGCACTTGCATTTATCATCTGTCTGGATGTTGTTGTTGTCTTTGAACCACTGGATGGTCATCGGCAACGAGCCTAATACCAACGTTTCCAGATGAGCGGATGAACCTGTGATGCCTTCTGTCTCCTTCAGTTTTCTTGTGAAAGTTGGCTTAATAATTTCATCTGTGTCAGAGTGTGAAAGTGGGTTAAAGTGGCTGTCAGGATGAAAGAGAATGGAAGGAATGAAAGGTTGAGCTGACCTAAGACTGTGATTGTGGCTTCACAAAATGTTGTGCCAGTGTTGTTTTCTACTTGACACATGTAGTCACCGCTGTCGCTTTGCTCTGTTTTCAAGATCCTAAGTATAGATCTGAAGTCTGTGCTCAGTACTTTGTATCTCGGACCTGAGCTCAGCTTCTTTCCAGCCTTCAACCATCTAGCCTTGAGCGGCTCGGTGCCTGAGAATCGGCATTCAAGCGTGGCTGTGTCACCTTGTGTCACACAAATGGACTTTGAATGTTCTACAATACTTGGTGGCTCTGCAATATAGAACAAGGTAAATTAGCTGCTGAGATTTTTCCAAGCAAGGGCATTGGATGTAAAGAAGACAAACACAAACCTGACACTATGAGGATGGCAGTGCATCTTTTACTACTGGCTGCATTCTGAACCTGACAGATGTACTTTCCACCGTGACGAAAATCAACATTTTTCAGAGTCAGCACTGCGCATTTGTCTTCAAAGTACATGCTGACATGCTGGTTTTCTGTGAGCTCCTGATTGTCCTTGAACCAGGACACTGTCATGGGAAGTGATCCAGACACACTGCACCTCATCAAAACATCTGAGTGCGCTGAGCATGACATATCCTCAACTTTGTGAACAAAAGATGGTGGTTCTGAGGGAGAAAATGTTACACTTTTTTGCAAAAGTCAAATTGCCACATTCTGGCTACTACATTCACAACAGAACCCGTCACAAGACTTGCATGATATATGAGCTAAATGACAGATAGTGGCTGTCTTTTTACTGACCAGTCAGGGAAATGTGGCAGGAGCAGGATGTCTCGCCAACATCGTTAGCCACAGTGCACTGGTACAAGCCAGAATCTCCACCCTCACACTTTGAGATTTGGAGGGAAATTGTCTCATTCTCAACATAGATCTTGTGTCTTTTATTGTTTCTTATGGGCTTATCATTGTGGAAGAAACATATTTCAAATGGTGCAGAGCCTGAAATGGTTCCTTCCATGACTATGTTGGATCCTTTAACAATTTCGAGCGATTCCAAAGGTGTCACAATCGAGGGAGGATCTAGAAACAGGAAATGATAGTAACTATAGTGATATTAAATTCACACATTCATATGTGGCAACAATATCAGCCTGGTCAGCAGGGCCCTTGATTGTGTCCAATAATACTGAGAACTTGGATCGGCCTCAGGAAGCCTGCACATAGACCAGACAGAAACTTTGTGACAACAAACCAAGCTGGCTGTTACCTTTTATGTTAACTGAGCTGCTGCACTCATCTTTGCCGGCCTCACTGGATGCCATGCAGATGTATTCGCCACTGTCATCTAAGGAACATTTGTCAATCTCCAAAGTTGCTATGGAACCATCAAAGGACATCTTGCATCTGTCATTGGAACTTATGTCCTTGCCATCCTTAAACCATGAAACTATGACAACAGGCGTGCCGTGCACTTTGCAAGACAACTTGAAAGGTTGCCCGTTTTTCAGCAGCTGCGAAGGCACCAACTTAATTACAAATGTTGGCGGATCTGTAGAGAAGACAAAATGCTCAGTCAAGAGGGAAAAACTATTTCAATTACACTCACTAGGCAGACAGAAGCACCTTTGACAAAGAGAACTGCAGTGCAATCCACCTTCCCGGCCTCGTTGCATACTTGGCACGTGTACCTAGCAGAGTCGATGAGTTTGACTGAGTGAAGCTCCAAAGAGCTCAAAAGATGTTCTCTCTTAATAAAATATCTCCCCCCAGAAAACATCTCTTTCTCCTCTCTGAACCATTTAACAAACAGAGGAGTTGACCCTGTGAAGGCTGCTTTGAAGACAACGTTGGATCCTGGTAACGAGTCGCGAGCTTCCGGTTCTTCTGTGAAGACTGGAGGCTCTGGAGTCATATTGGAAGAAAAACAGGACACGCAATGAATGGGACACCAGGAACCAGTCAGCCCATTCTGGTTTTCCTTCAGCAAATAAAACAAGTCTAACCTTTAATGGCCAAAGTACCGCTGGTCTCTCTCTCGCCGGCGCCATTTGATGCCCGACAAGTGTAAATGCCGGCATGGCTGTTCCGCACATTGTTGATCAGCACAGAGGCTTTGTTGTCACTCCACTCGATCTTATAATTATCACCATTGTGGAGTTCTTTGTTGTCTTTGTACCAAGAGACCACCATTGGCTGCGATCCAGCTACTTTGCACTCCAGAGTGAGGCTTGTGCCAATGTTTGCGTTGATTTTCTTTAGAGATTTGGTGAAGGATGGGGCAACTGGCCGGTCTGTAACATGAATACATTTACCGTACACTTCTCATCATTGCTTCCTTACATTATCTACATACTTAGAGATGTATTCGTGGGTAAAACTAACCGATAACGGAAATTGAGCATGTGCACTGGTCTTTCCCAACTTTATTGGACACCTCCATCTTGTACTGAGAGGTGTCACTCTTTTCTGTGGCCAGAATCTTTAGGATGGCAGTATTGTCCTTTACACTCATATTATATTTGCATCCACTGATCATTTCCTTGCTGTCCCTGAACCACTTGACTTTCAAGTCTGGGCTTCCAGAGATGGTGCACTCCATTGTGGCCGAGTCACCTGACATCACACTGATGAACTCTGTTTTCTCTGAGATTCTTGCAGGTTCTAAAACAGAATACTTATTTTAAATTGTGGAATTATCTTAAGAGTGAAATGTTTCTGATCAACACAGTGCTGCTTTAACCTTGAACGGTTAGGACGGCTTCACATGTTTGCTGGCCCGCCTCGTTCTCCACCAGGCAAGTATACTTGCCACCGTGCTTTATTTGAACAGGGGAGAACAAAAGACTGGCAATGTTGTTCTCAAATAAAGTTTTCACATTTGGATCTTCATCTCTGAGCAACTCAGAATCTTTCATCCATTTGACTGTGATGGGAGGGGAGCCTTTTATTGTTCCCTGCATTTTAACACTGTTGCCCAGCACTGCTGCAGAACTCTCAATCCTCTTTGAGAACATCGGAGACTCTGCAACGGTAGACACAACCGAGCTGAAAGCATCAGAATGTGGACCACAATTTGATCGGGCTCCAGATGTGAAATGTTCGGTGAAAGTCTACATGTCAGATATCGGATGCGAGCACTGTGTTGGTATGGTGTGAGACAGAACGTCTCAACACAAGGGGAAAAATATTTAGATGGCCTAAACTTAGTTGGTCTGGAGCCCTGTTTTCAACAAGCCTCACCGATAGAGCACTGACCTTTTAATGTGGCTACAGCCTTTGAAGTTACGGAGCCGACCTCGTTGGACACAACACATTCATATTCTCCGGCTTCGGCGCTCTCAAATGAGATAATCTCCAGAAAACTCGAGGAGCCCTGTGACATGATTCTGTATTTCCTATCTGTGCTCAAGTGTTTCTTATTCTTTTTCCAGGACACCTCAAATGGTGCAGAACCGTCAATGTCACAGTCCAGTACGGCAATGGCACCTCTTACCACCTGTACAGACGGCAACGCTCTTCTGAAAGATGGCGGCTCTAAAGTTGATTAAAGGGTTTGGTTAGATGAGATGGTAATGTCATTTTGATGGCAAGCTGAGCAAGTGCACAAACCTTTGACCGTGACTTTGGAGTTGCAGCTTTCAAACCCACACTCATTGAGAAGCTCACAGGTGTAGTTTCCACTGTCACTTGATGTGACATTACCAATCACAAGAGTGGCCACGTTGTCCTTCAGGCTCATTTTGTGTCTGCTGCTAGCAAGTAGCTCACTGTTATTAAAGAACCATGTGGTGTGAAGCTCAGTGGATCCTTTTACGGTGCACTGCAGCCGTGCCGTCACACCTTTTCTCCAAAGCGTGGCTGCTTCCAGCCTCTTTACAAAGACTGGTGGCTCTGAAGACGAGCCCAGGAGATGTCAGAGAAGTCATTTGGAAAATCATACCGGCATTGTAAGAAGACAAATTATGAGTTTTCAGTCAACTGCGGAGTAAATGCTTACCTTGAACCTTGACAGAGGTGGCACAGGTCACACTACCAGCTTCATTTGCCACATTGCATGCATAAGAGCCACAATCTTTCAGTGTGGTCTTTAGGATGTCAAGAGCAACTGTCCTATTCTCAAAGGACAGTTTGCAGTCAGGAGACTGGTGTACCCTTCTACCATCTCTGGTCCAGCTCACACTTACTCCTGTATCTTCATCCACCTGACACTCTAGGTGCAGAGGGGCAGCAACCACGACCGCCACTTGGCTTAGTAGCTTCACAAACTTGGGCTTATCAATTACATGCAGCTCCAGGCTGCACTCAGCCGTGCCGACCTTATTGGACACCTGGCACAGGTAAAGGCCCTGATCAGCTGGCGTAACTGCAGCGATGTCAAGACCGATCTTATTCCTGTCGTGGAAGGTTTTGTAGTGTGCAGGCATGATGGGTATGATCTGCTGGTCTTTGAACCACACAACATTCAGAGGGGCAGAGCCTGACACTATACACTCAACCATCGTGCTCTTCCCAACACAAACGCTCTGAGGGTGGGGTTTAGTGACAAAGGTGGGAGGGAACTGTTTGTCTATGAGAATTGAGAAGAAGATAAATCTATTAGCGGCACTGCTGTTGTAACTCTGAGCAGCTCACAACAGAGCAGATTGTTCAGCTGCTTGGTTCATACCTGTCACGCTGAGTGTGGTGGAGCATTCGTCACTTCCGTGCCTGTTGGACGCCTTGCAGCTGTACTCGCCAGCGTCGTCCTTGGTGGCGCTCAAGAGCTCGAGATAGGAAGTAGTGACGCGATTTATAATCCTGAAGCGGTCTCCCTCTTTGATGGGCCCTCCGTCTTTGAACCACTTGAAAGTGACTTCGCTGGCATCCCCGGTTTCACACTCGAACCTGGCAGTGTTGCCAGCATTGATCTCCACAGGGACCATGCAGTGCTTGAACACAGGCATGGCTGTTTGGAGAGCTGGAAAGAAAGAAAAGAGAATCAATACTGAGTTGATCAATAGTACTTGTGACAAAAGGAATGCAGGTGAACCTGAGCTGGAAAGGGACACATTGTGACTCTGAGAAGGAAAATGAGATTAGATGAATGCATGCGGAGGGAGAATGGACGTGGAACGAGGGGTGAAGGGTAACTAGGTGGAGAGAGAGGTAAATGAATGAGGAGAAAGGGAGTAACCTCAACCATTGAGGCTTGCAAGGAGCAGTATGTTTGAGATTAGTTGGTGATTTCAAAGAAGTGGCCATAGTCAAACCTCTTGAGACAACTTTGAGTCTTGTCTGTGTTGTGGTCTTCCCAGCTTCATTCGCTGCCTCACAGACATACTCGCCTTGATGCTTCTCCTTCACAACTCTCTTGATAGTCAGTGTGTATGTGTCCTGATCTCTCGAACACAGGAACTCTGTGCCAGACTTGACCAAGTGGCCATTGATAAACCAATTAACAATAGTGGCGTGCTTGATAGTGGAAGCCAGGACCACCTTGTCCTTTTCCTCAGCAAAAACCTCATCCAAAGAAGCAATGATAAGTGGAAAACCTGCCACACTACCTGAGGGCTTGCTGATTATGATGGCCTCCGAAAGACATTCTTTCTTGGCCTCCTTATGAACAAACAAGTCAACATGTTCCAAGTGAGGAGTCTGGCTGACTGGCCCTGAAGCAGATTGAGTTTCATGTTTGGACTCGTGGACTTTTCTCGGACTCTGGACATTTGCTTTCTGAAAGACAGTTTCCATCTCAATGGCAGCAGACTGAGAAACAGCTGCAGGAACCACAGCAGCCCTCTCTTCCACCATCACCATGTCCACCACTGATGAGAAGCACTCTTGAGTCCGTTCTGAGCACATCAGCACTTTCTGAGGCTTATTGATCTGAATGAAACCCCCTCGCTCTGACACCAGACTTATCTGCTCCTGCAAGACCAAAGCATGAAGAGCAAGCTTGAGTTCTGATCTGAGCTCGGCTCTCTGAGGGAATTCACCCTGAAAAACCAGCGTGAGCTCAATGAGAGTAGCAGGGGAAGCAATCAGGTATGTATGCATAACCCCTTTGGGCTCCTTTTGCACATGAATCTCCTGAATGTTAAGGGCCTCCAAATGGCTGATGACATCAGCAAGCAAAACTGGCTGCTGACTGGCTACAGAAGACTGAAGAGCATCTCTGAGCTGATGGCGAATATTCAAATGCGACTCTTTGGGCATCTGAATGACAAAGTTAAGTTCTTTCATTAAAGTTGGGGGTTCTAGACACTCAGGGACGAATTGAACCCTTTCAGGTGGGCTGCAGACACTCAAAGTTAAGCCTTGACATGTTTGCATCTCACTCGACCGCTCCCCAGTAAGAATATGTTTTTCCTGAAGCAACACAGACTGTCGCACTGATTGGCCTTCCTGGATAGGGATTGCAAAGTCCTGCTCAGTAGCTTCTAAGACAATGCAACTCTCAGTTGCAGCCGCCTTCTCTTCTATAAAAACAGGCTTTTTGGGAACCTTGGGCTCAGTCATAATTTCAGCCTGGAATTGCTCTTCAGTTTTAAGACAAGTGGTATGACCCTCCTCCAGAGCCTGGATGTCTGTAACATTCACAGAATGTACAATATAGTCCTCTTTCTGAACCAATGCTCGTTGCTGTTTCAATTCTGTTGACAAAAGTGTCTCTTTTGGCAACTGCACAGACTGGGAGGAGACAGCCAGGATGTTTGCAAGCTTGGGCTCTGTAGCAGATTGGAACCGAGTCCCTGTTGGAGACACCTCCAGATCTTTGTGGAGGTCAGCCGTGAGTTCCATTTTCTCCTGTGAGAGTGCCGCGTGTCTTTGAGCTTTTTCCTGCTTTTGCACCGCCACCTGCTGTGTAGGTTTGCTTATGGTAAGCATGCATTCTTTCAGCAGAACTGATAAGGATTCAGTGGACTGGAGGTATTGTGCTGGTGGAAGCTCTTTATTTGCCTTGACAGACTCCGTATCCATCCTGGATGAGAATGCTGAGATGGCCTCACAAACAACAGGCCTCTGCTCTTCCTGAGTTACGGTGTGGAGCAAAGTGGGTCTGGCCCTCATATCTGTCTGCAATGTCAAATGCTTTTCACTGTTGAATTTGCCTTCTGACTGTAAAACAGCCTGATTGCTGATAAGCTGCAGATTCAGAAGTATTTGTCCCTGTGGCAGAGGCTGCAGACTCTGAGAGGATGCTATACCTGCCACCCATCCAAAGCAATCACTCTGGAGTAGATATTTCTCTTCAGTGGTGATAGCTGAGTGGTAGACTCTGTCTTTTCCCGAACAGATGGTCTTCTCTTCTGGTACGTACGTTTCCAATGACTGCTCTTTGCTCAAAAGCTGCATTGATTCATTTACTGGCACAAGCAATGCCTGGCACGGCTCTTCGGCTAACAAAGCTTTGGTATCTGCTTCTACTAGTAGACGCTCACAATGTCTTTCTGTGATTGGTAGTTGCCCCATTGACTGAGCAGAGTACAGAATCTTAAGCCCCTCAGTGACCTTGAAACTTCTCTCTTGCTCTGGTCCATGAGAGACGGACAAAGTTCTGTCAAGGAACGGTAGAGCCCTCTTGACTGATTGGCCACAAGCAAGCTGCCTGGGCTCAGTCAAGTTCTCAACATATTGTGGAATGTTCTCAGCCATTGTCTGGCCGTTCACTGTGCTAAGTGGCAGGAGTTGCTCAGTCATGGTTGACTGAAGCTTTGAGCGCTGCTCTTTGGCAAAGTCAAGCTTGACGACTTCATGGCTGAGAATGCGTTCAGAGTGTTGCTCAGTGATCTTCTGCCTCTCTTGGACTGTTGGTAAGAAAACTGCTGCATGGAGCGTTTTCACAGGAATAATAGAGGCACAGAGCGGATGACTGGGAGCCATACAAACATGCTCATGGAACTTGTGGGACTGTAGTACGGCTGCTTGGTGGGTGACCCGCTCGCAATGAGGGATTGCCACACAGATGTCTGGCTCTCCGAGGGTTCCCACCTCGCTGTGAATAACATGTCGGTTCTCAGTACCTATGGTGTAAATCCTCTGATCAGACCGACTACTCTTCTGGTATAATCTGGATTCTGGAGTTTCTTCAGTCATGGACACTGTCAAAGCTTTTGTTGTGCTAATCAAATAATCTTTAACTTTTTCGCCAAACACTGATAGCTGAGCACTACAAGTGGCTTCACCAAACTGGTTGGAAGCATCACAGGTATAAACGGCTACGTCTTCCTGCTTAACACTCTTAATAGTGAGGAAGCCTGATCCATCTGGGCTGTACACGATGATGGACAAGCTGCTAGGTTGAATGTGAAGGCGGCCTTTGAGCCAGCGCACCTCTGGCCGAGGATCCCCGCTCACAATGTACCTGAAAGACGCGTGACCTCCCTTGCGCAGCTGAACAGACTCGATAGTTTTAGAAAACACAGGAGGGCTGCCCCTTGGCTCTAGTTCTCTCTCAAGGCTCTCTGCCTTGGGTGGTTCCTTAATCTGAACGTGCAGATAGGAAGTGCACGTTTCCTGTCCAAAGCGATTGCTGACGGTGCAGGAGTACTCTCCTTCTAACGCCACTTCAACTCTGTTAATGATCAGGATGCACTCATCTCGCTTACGAACACATGTGAAGACAGAGGACGCGCAGATGGTCTGCCCATTGTGGGACCACCGAACAGTGAGTTCAGGAAAACCAGACACTTTGACACTAAAGAAAGCCTTTTCTCCAACAGTCACAGCTGCTGGAGGAGAAAGTTTGCTGAGGAAAACTGGCTTTTGTTTCATCTTCTCCAAAGTGCTGGAGGAGAATTTGGACTCTGGCTGGAGTTCAAGTGTTCGTTTTTTGTCTGGCAGCTTCACATCACACAAAATTTCCTCTTGCACTGTGATGGTTGAGCTAGAGAAGGCTGAGTGGAATAATGACAATTAAAGCATCGACAACAAAGAAGCAGCTCATAGACAACAAAGAAGCAGCTCAAGGGAAACAGAATAAAAACAATGCAAGGCCTGTTGGATGTGTCTTTTTCAACTATTTGTACGTGAAACAGAAAAGAATTGTTGAAACGTGATTTGAGTTAGCAAACAATTGAATATTCATGACATGAAGTCATTACAAAATTACATTGTGCATCTGTTCGTGTGCTTGATTATGCGTATTACAAAAGTGTTTTACCTGAGGCTTCCTCCTGGACGTGGATCACAGGTGCCCTCTCATCCACCGTGACTGTAACGGCACAAACACAACAAATTAAAACCACTCTAGCAACGTCACGTCGGCTCTCATATGGTGCAAGACTACGAGTGAAAAGTCATGCATCCATGGCAGCTGTGGATTCTTCTGACTGACAAGTGACCAATGATGCGAGTGGCACCAAACATTGGTGCGCTCCTAAACGTTGAAGAAGTGCTGGCAGTGTAGGTGCAAAAAAAGTGTGGAAGAGTGCCAACAAAAGCATGCAGATGCCAACCTTTGGTCATCAAGCCGCACTCAGAATTCTCGGCTGAGGATTTGCAAGACAAAAAGCCCCCTTGTCCGGGTCCCACATTCTTAACAGTCATACAGCACAGGGGGCCATCACGTTTGCGGGAGTACGACGTGGTATCCACAATGTTCAAGTGGCTGTAAAGCCAAATGGAAAACGGAGTGGGAAGCCCCTTCATAACGCAACACAGCGAGGGGCTGTGGTTCTGCATGAGCAGCTCTCGGGGGATCTGGATCAGGAAGTCGGGGCGGCTGCACATACGGGCGTCGGGAAAGCTGTCCAGGAAGTACAGCTGTGAATACGGAGGCAAGGATCCTGGCTTGTCCACCATCATTTCCTGGTCTGGGATATCCGGAGAATCTTTTGTGTTCTCCCTGTCTGCCTGTGAGGCCGCGTGCACGGAATCTGTTGCAATGGCGCTCTTGCCTTTGACATTTGCCTCTTTAGCTGGGTAAGAATCATAGTTAGGGAGAGTCATTAGGGGTCATAGTAGGCTGTTCACACTTGTTAACACTTTAGACCTGTCAGTGACATACTCACGCTTGTTATTAACACATATACCTGTGATACAATCACACCTGTTATAAGGACGTATAGACCTATCAATGACACTCTCACACTTGTTATCAACACATATACAACTATTCACCATGATGTCACATTATTCTGGGTGACAAGAGGCGAAGCGGTCTCCAATGGCACCACTAGTAAACAAAGCATTCAATGTCATTTGAGGAATGCAGAGCCATTGAGAAAACAGGGGAAATGGCTAGAATGTTGATTTTAGCCTTCTTCTTCTCTAGTTTGTAGTAGTTTGAATGTGTGAAGCGTTAGTGGGAAAGAAGATGTTTCCTGCTTGTAAGGGAGACCAATGCCGGCTGCATTCAAAGTCAAGTCAGATTTATTTGTTTCGCCCTAAATCACAAAAGAGTCACAAAGGGCTTCACAGGCCCACAGTTTTTGGCAATGATTGACAACATCCCCTTATCTAAACCCCCCAATCGGGCAAGGAAAAAAAAACCCAAACCCCATTTGGGTAAAAACCTTGAAGGGACCGCAGATGGGGGGGAGTGGGTGGCAGGGTTTCCCTTCCAGGATGACCAGGCTGCAATGGATGTCGAGTGGGGAACATTTATCACTTGGGGTTAGCATTGAAAAAGGTACTTAAATTTTCTTTAAATCAGACATAGTTAACATGATCAGTAAGGGCCTCGCTAATTGATTGAGGCGATGGCAATGAATAAAATTCCTTAACCTTGGTCACGGTAGATGCAGCCTAGTAGCATGATTTGTGCCTAGCCCAGCATTGAGTGTTTTATTTAGTGACTGGTCCTGTTTTACTTCCAATCTGTTAGGCTATGGTAAATCCATGTTATCTAACTGAAAAGGCTATGATGCTATGACTTTTCTGTGCAACCCCTCTACAGTAGACAGTTGGTCTCTTCAGGTCATCAGTAGTCACTCGCATTCTGCCACCCAGAAGCAACCGCCCAACTATTGTTTAAAAAGATTCTGAACCGAGCTGTCAGTGACACGTTCACATTTGTTATGGACACGTATAGACCCTCAAATGACATGTTTACACTTGTTATGGACACGTATAAACCTGTCAGTGAGACATTCACACCTGTTATTAACAGATCAACGTGGTTAGTGACACGTTCAAACCCGCTACTGACACGTAGAGACAAATAAGTAATACAGACAAGGGTCATATTCAGTTCCAAATGTCGATAGCAGGCATGACCACGCTCCAGGTCTTCTGGTCTCAAGTTCTAAAAGGGTCAGTAGGGTGGGTGGATGAGGTTAGCGAGGCACGACAGCATTGAGGAGATCAAAACTCAAAGATCAAAAGAGAGGCAGCGAGGAAGCAGGTGGAAGACTGGGATGGACCAGGCATCGTGAGAAAACAAGAAAGAGAAAGCACCTTCCACCGTGAGGTGGGCAGAGGAGCTGCTGTGGCCATGTCGGTTGGTGGCGGTGCAGCGGTACACGCCCTGGTCGGCCAGGCTCACACCCTGGATAACCAGGGACAAAAGTCCATCACTCTGAGAGCTTCTCGTCCGGTCCCTGAGCAGCTTCTGGCCGTTATGATCCCAAACCACCCTGATGAACGGCTGCCCATCAAACAAGCAGGTGAACTCGGCCATCTCGCCGCTTTTGACCCAGATATCCCGCAGCTCTCTCAGCAGTTTGGGCTTCTGGGGCGCTTGGATTTGAACGCTGTGTTCTGAGCTCTCCATTTCAACCTCCACTGTCCTCCAAGACACAGAGCAGCTCTCAGAGTAGGACTTAGTAAACTCAGTAAGGGTCTGAGTCTCAAGCTTCTGACGTAGCTTAGCCTCAGCCACAGTGCTTGGCATGCTAGCTAAGGTTTGTTCATCTGGGCAGTAAGAAAGAGTACAAAGGTTAGGTTAACACACGATTCTGGAGACTTTTTTAGTGGAGTTGATCTGTCTGGATCAGTGAGCAAAGAAGGACAAGACAATCCTTTTTGTTGCACTGTCAACCATGCACACTTGACTAGAGATCAGGAAACAGAGGAGACCATGTAAGATTTATTTCAACCATGGTTAATAGATATGAAATTAGAAGGTACAATTTGTCTGGTGAAGATGGTGTGCTTGCACCAGCAATCCAAGCACACAAAACCCACGTAATGGTTCCTCACTAGCCTGAGTGAGCAGCGGTCTAGACAAGCTGCCGCCAACGTGAGCACCAACATTCTTCAGTGAGTTCATTCTAAGGAAGTTGACTCATGGAAGCCGCACTTTGGAGTGCCATGGTAGATTGTTCATACAGGCTACAAATTGTACCTTTAAGATCAAACAGATTAAACCGGCATGACGAAACGACACATAACATCAAATCACAGGATAAAACATGACATCACACCACATCGTAGGACATAATATGACATCACATGACCCGACGTGACAAACTGAGCATTTATTTGATATCCTACTAGTGCACTAAATTGTGCTACTAGTGAGAACAAAGCGTGGACGAGCACATGGATCTTAAAATGAATATCAAGGATATGGACTAAGTGCTCAAATGGCTTGCCATAGGTGCAATGGTTTTAAAGAGTTGGGATTTTGCTCAGAAAAACTGCTGATTATTTGGATTAAGAGAATGTCTGACTGTTTTAGGTTGTACTGTCAAATCTGTTTTATGTGTTTATTGTCTGTCCTGACCAGGACACTCTTGAGGTTTTCCTGGATACATAAAGGTTAAATGAAAAATAAAAAATCAGACTGAAGAGTAACAAAGACTGGTCTTTGTGTCACTGACTGGTCTTCATGCAGAGAACTCACCATCAATATTCAGACTGCCCGCACACATCACCATTCCGGCCGAGTTTCTGGCAACACACGAGTACTCTCCTTCGTGCTCGAATGCCACTCTGGAAATGTTCAACTGGCAGATGTCCCCAAATCGAGACATCTTAAAGACGTCTGATTGCCTGATCTCTCTGTCGTTCCAGAACCAACATATCTGCAGATCTGGGCCGGGAGGGGTGGGAGAACATCAAGATGCTATCGTACAGTACAGTACAATACAGTACAGGACAGGACAGTATAGTATAGTACACTACAGTATAGTGTGTAGTATAATCAAGAGACTGTCCGACATGTCCCAATGGTCTATCGTTTTTGCATGCAAGTATGCATGTTTTGTTCTCTTCTTGTTTTGGTTATGCCTGTGAATTTTGTCATTCATTGAGGTCACTTCATTCCCAGCACATGAAATGGATCGCAACGAGAACATTCTGAATGTCTTCGAACATGTTTGGCCTCTCATCCGAGCAAGCAGGCTTCATCAGTTCATGCACTTAGGCTAGACAGGACAGCTCTAGCTTGAATGTTGGTGGGGAAAGTCAAGTATTTTCCCCCTAAAGTTAGAGGCATGCCCCAACCCAACTATGAATGAGTTCACTCTTTTGGGATGCAAAACGACAATTGTTAAAATGGATTGAAGGGAGGACTGCCTTTGCTCGCCAACAACAGTCATTTGGGTGGAATCACCCTCGTTAATATTCCATTCAGTTGTTTGCGGAGGCACCTGAGGGCCAAAAACAGTTGTGTTTGTTTGTTATTTTTTTTAGAAGCTAAATTATTGAGTCTCTTGGAAGGGATGAAAAGAGGACCTCTCACTGAGGCAAGAGCTGTCCTATCAAGCCTCTGTACATGAACTGATGAAGCCTGCTCGCTCGCTTAGACGGGAAGCCAAATGTCTTCCAAGACAACCACAACAGTCAGCTTGCCATCCATTCACTGCCCTGAGAATGTTTTATTTGTGTTTTCACTGGTTGTCTCTCTGCGGCTGCTTACGCCATGCTTTGTTTCTTTTCAGACGTTTTTAGGTGTGCTTCAATTCTTGCTTCAATTCAGTGTTTGTGATAGTGAATTTTTAATCAACACAAATTCAAACCTGGTATGAGCAGATCCTGCAAAATCTAGCTGGACAGTGATAGGTGACAGGAAGTGTATGCAGGCAATATTTTACCTTCCCCAGAGACAGTGCACTCCAACTGGGCGGAATGTCCCGATGTCACCAAGATGTCTCTGGTGGGAAAAACCAGAATAGGAGCAGAGATCCGCGACACACTTTCTTCAGGAGCTACAAGGCAAGAAAATGAAAAAAATATTCAAATTTCTATGAAAGTAAAGATGTTATTTTAACAGGGTTTTTAAAATTATAATTTTGCAAGGGAGTAAAGACGTTATTTTAACAGGAATATTAAAATTCTAACTTTGCAGTGTTCCCTTGCTATTGGTCGCCACCTAAAATGGTTTCAAAATTGCCAACAAGATGGTGACAAAGCAATGCGTAACGCTCTTCAACTCATACTCTTCAACATAATTCCTTGGCAACAAGATGCCACAATATGGCACAGAAGCAATATTTATAGATGATTAGCCAGCACTATGGGTTTAGCACAAAAACAGCTAAAAGGTGAATTATTCAGAGAATTACGGAGGATAGGTTAAACAAATCAACAAGTTGGATGTGTTGTAATCGGAAATGTATTATTGACAATATAAATAGAGTCATTATTTTATTCTTTACCACGGCACAATGGAGAAACTGCCTCACAGTTCCCCAGTTCAAATCCGGCCTCGCCTGTGTGGAGTTTGCATGTTCTCCTCATGCCTACTCCGGTTTCCTCCCACATCCCAAAAACATGCATGCTAGGTTCATTGAAGACTCTAAATTGCCTGTGGGTGTGAATGTGAGTGCAAATGGTTGTTTGTTTCTATGTGCCCTGCGATTGGCTGGCGACCAGTTCAGGGTGTACCCCACCTCTTGCCCAAAGATAGCTGGGATAGGCTCCAGCACACCCGCGACCCTCATAAGGATAACCGGTACAAAAAATGGATGGATTACATTCATTAATTCCTTTTTTGTTGTTCCAGCCTGAAGCTTCACAATTTATACAGACAAGTACTGTAAGTACCCTGTGTTCCAGATTGGCATCTCACAAGGTTACAAACCCAGGTATCTGCTTGTTATGTCCACAGACACACACAGGCGTTTGCTCTATTGTTTGCTAAATTGGAATGTGTGTGTGATTGAGGACAAACAGATACTCCAAATCTTTTCATCCTCCTTCAATCAGGCTACTCAACACTGACACCACTATTGTGAAATGAAGAGCTCCTTCCAGCTCCTTCCCTCAGGTAGGCGCTACCGATCAACGCAAACTAGAACTAGTAGACATTCCAACAGCTTCTTCCCTCTTGCGATCAACTTCTTAAACACCTAACCTATAATTCCATTACAACAAGCTGGCAATTTTTTGACTTGAGTTCGTTGTCACATTTCTGTGGGGCCAATTATGTATTACTTGTGCACTCACTGTAGTTGTCTCGCCATGCTGCACTATTTGCATATACTGGCCACTCATGCCAGAGTAGCATCTGCTCCATTTGCACACTGATTGAGGAGTATCTGTAACATTTGCACAACCGACATTGTCCCAGATGATCGCACTACTCGTCACTTTAAACCGCATACACTCCTTGAAGTCTCAGCGCCCTTTGCACAATGGTCATTGCACCGGACTATTGCAATATTAGTCGTTCGAACTGCTCTAAGTGCTAGAGGACTCTGCATCTTTTTGCACAATTGTTTTTTGTCAATGTCTTTATGTCCCCAAAGTGTTCTGTAAATTGACTGTTTGTTGTACTAGAGCGGCTCCAACTACCGGAGACAAATTCCTTGTGTGTTTTGGACATACTTGGCAAATAAAGATGATTCTGATTCTGATTCTGATTCTGAAGAGCTTTTCTTTTCCCCTTTCCTAATACAGGGCTTTTATTGTGTTGCACTGCTATTTCTTTGTTGCAACTGGTCCCATAGTCGATTTATCATGTTTCCTTTGACCTTGTCTTATTCAGTGACTTGAATGTGCTTTTGGATTTGGAAGCTGCAAATGAATTGCCCACACCGAGATTGTCCATCTATCCATCCATCCATTTTCTACCGCTTATCCGAGGTCGGGTCGCAGGGGCAGTAGCTTTAGCAGGGACGCCCAGACTTCCCTCTCCCCAGCCACTTCATCCATCTCTTCCGGGGGGATCCCGAGGCGTTCTCAGGCCAGCCGAAGGATGTAGTCTCTCCAGCGTGTCCAGGGTCATCCCAGGGGTCTCCTCCCGGTGGGACATGCCCGAAACACCTCACCGGGGAGGCGTCCAGGAGGCATCCGAATCAGATGCCCCAGCCACCTCATCTGGCTCCTCTCGAAGTGGAGGAGCAGCGGCTTTACTCTGAAATCCTTCCGGATGACCGAGCTTCTCACCCTATCACTAAGGGGGAGCCCGGACACCCTGCGGAGGAAATTCATTTTGGCCGCTTGTATCCGGGATCTTGATATTTCGGTCACGACCCACAGCTCGTGACCATAGGTGAGGGTAGGAATGTAGATCGACCGGTAAATCCACAACGGATCGATACAAAGTCCGCATCACTGCAGACGCTGCACCGATCCGCCTCTCGATCTCCCGTTCCATTCTTCCCTCACTTGTGAACAAGACCCCAAGATACTTGAACTCCTCCACTTGGGGCAGGATCTCATCCCCGACCTGGAGAGGGCACGCCACCCTTTTCCGACTGAGGACCATGGTCTCAGATTTGGAAGTGCTGATTCTCATCTCAGCCGCTTCACACTCAGCTGCGAACTGCTCCAGTGAGAGTTGGAGGTCACGGCGTCCAGGAGGCATCCGAATCAGATGCCCCAGCCACCTCATCTGGCTCCTCTCGAAGTGGAGGAGCAGCGGCTTTACTCTGAGATCCTCCCGGATGACCGAGCTTCTCACCCTATCACTAAGGGGGAGCCCGGACACCCTGCGGAGGAAATTCATTTTGGCCGCTTGTATCCGGGATCTTGATATTTCGGTCACGACCCACAGCTCGTGACCATAGGTGAGGGTAGGAATGTAGATCGACCGGTAAATCCACAACGGATCGATACAAAGTCCGCATCACTGCAGACGCTGCACCGATCCGCCTCTCGATCTCCCGTTCCATTCTTCCCTCACTTGTGAACAAGACCCCAAGATACTTGAACTCCTCCACTTGGGGCAGGATCTCATCCCCGACCTGGAGAGGGCACGCCACCCTTTTCCGACTGAGGACCATGGTCTCAGATTTGGAAGTGCTGATTCTCATCTCAGCCGCTTCACACTCAGCTGCGAACTGCTCCAGTGAGAGTTGGAGGTCACGGCTTGATGAAACCAACAGAACCACATCATCTGCAAAAAGCAGAGATGCAATACTGAGGTCACCAAACCGTAGCCCCTCTACGTCTCAGCTGTGCCTAGAAATTCTGTCCATAAAAGTTATGAACAGAATCAGTGACAAAGGGCAGCCTTGGCGGAGTCTAATCCTCACTGGAAACGAGTCCGACTTACTGCCGGATATGCGGAGCAAACTCTGACTCCAGTCGTACGGGGACCGAACGGCCCGTATCAGGGGGTTCGTCACCCCATACTCCCAAAGCACCCCCCATAGCACCCCCCGAGGGACATGGTCGAACGCCTTCTCCAAGTCCACAAAACACATGTAGACTGGTTGGGCGATCTCCCATGCACCCTCGAGGACCCTGCCAAGGGTGTAGAGCTGGTCCACTGCTCCACGGCCAGGACGAAAACCACACTTCTCCTCCTGAATCTGAGATTCAACTTCCCGACGGATCCTCCTCTCCAGCACCTCTGAATAGACCTTACCAGGGAGGCTGAGGAGTGTGATTCCCCCTGTAGTTGGAACACACCCTCCAGTCCCCTTTCTTAAAAAGGGGGACAACCACCCCAGTCTGCCAATCCAGAGGCACTGTGCCCAATGTCCATGCGATGTTGCAGAGGCGTGTCAACCAGGACAGCCCTACAACATCCAGAGCCTTGAGGAACTCCGGGCGAATCTCATCCACCCCCGGGGCCTTGCCACCGAGGAGACCTCAACCCCAGAGATAGGAGAGCCCGCCTCAGAGAACCCAGACTCTGCTCCCTCATGGGAAGGCGTGTCGATGGAATTGAGGAGGTCTTCAAAGTATTCTCCCCACCGGTTCACAACATCCCGAGTCGAGGTCAGCAGCGCCCCATCCCCACTATACACAGTGTTGATGGTGCACTGCTTCCCCCTCCTGAGATGCCGAATGGTGGACCAGATTTTCCTCGAAGCTGTCCGGAAGTCTTTCTCCATGGCCTCACCGAACTCCTCCCATGCCCGAGTTTTTGCTTCAGCTGCATTCCACTTGGCCAGCCGGTACCCATCAGCTGCCTCAGGAGTCCCACAGGCCAAAAAGGCCTCATAGGACTCCTTCTTCATCTTGACGGCATCCCTCACCATTGGTGTCCACCAAAGAGTTCGGGGATTGCCGCCACAACAGGCACCAACCACCTTACGGCCACAGCTCCGGTCGGCCGCCTCAGCAATGGAGGCACGGAACATGGTCCACTCGGACTCGATGTCCCCCACCTCCCCCAGAACATGAGCAAAGTTCTATCGGAGGTGGGAGTTGAAACTCCATCTGACAGGGGATTCTGCCATACATTCCCAGCAGACCCTCACATTATGTTTGGGCCTGCCACGTCGGACCGGCATATTCCCCCACCATCGGAGCCAACTCACCACCAGGTGGTGATCAGTTGACAGCTCCACCCCTCTCTTCACCCGAGTGTCCAAGACATGCGGCCGCAAGTCCGATGACACGACCACAAAGTCGCTCATCGACTGATCGGTGGGGCCGTTCCTCCCAATCACGCCCTTCCAGGTCTCACTGTCATTGCCCACATGAGCATTGAAGTCCCCTAGCAGAACGATGGCGTCCCCAGCGGGAGCGCTCTCCAGCACCCCCTCCAAGGACTCCAAAAAGTGTGGGTACTCTGAACTGCTGTATGGTGCATAGGCACAAACAAAAGTCAGGACCCGTCTCCCCACCCGAAGGCGGAGGGAGGCTAGCCTCTCGTCCACCGGGGTGAACCCCAAGGTACAGGCGCCGAGCCGGGGAGCAATAAGTATACCCACACCTGCTCGGCGCCTCTCACCGTGGGCAACTCCAGAGTGGAAGAGAGTCCAAACCCTCTCGAGAGGACTGGTACCAGAGCCCAAGCTGTCCGTGGAGGCGAGTCCGACTATATCCAGTCGGAACTTCTCGACCTCACACACCAGCTCGGGCTCCTTCCCTGCCAGTGTGGTGACATTCCACGTCCCAAGAGCCAGCTTCTGTAGCCGGGGATGGGATCACCAAGGTCCCCGCCTTCGGCCACCGCCCAGCTTGCACTGCACCCGACCCCTATGGCCCCTCCCACAGGTGGTGAGCCCATGGGAAGGGGGACCCACGTTACTCTTTCGGGCTGTGCCCATAGGTGCAGGCCCGGCCACCAGGCACTCGCCTTCGAACCCCACCTCCAGGCCTGGCTCCAGAGGGGGGGGGCCCCGGTGACCCGCGTCCGGGCAAGGGAAACCTGAGTCTATTTTTTGTCGTCGTCATAAGGGGGCTTTGAGCCGTGCTTTGTCTGGTCCCTCACCGAGGACCTGTTTGCCATGGGTGACCCTGCCAGGGGCATAAAGCCCCAGACAACTTAGCTCATAGCTCCTAGGATAATTGGGACACACAAACCCCTCCACCACGATAAGGTCATGGCTCAAGGAGGGGCACCGAGATTGTCTGAATCTGAATTTCACAACAAAATCACCTAAGCTGATGTTAAGAGTCACGTGAACGAACCTTCCACATTGAGCGATGCGGAGCTTGTCGCCTTTCCAAAGTCATTTTTGACCTCGCAGCTGTAGAAGGCGGCATCCTCAGGGAAAACTTCCAGGAGCAGCAGTGTGTGCTCATCTTCGTCGTGAAGGAACTTGCAGATGGAGCTGGTGGACAGAGCCTGAGAGCCCCGATACCAGTTCACCTGAGGCCGCGGCAGACCGTTCACCCGCACTGAGAAGCGAACCAATTTGCCCGACGTCACCGTCTGGTCCTGCATGGGGCAGACCACCTGAGGCGGTTCGGGGACTGGGCACAGAGAACGGAAGGAAGAGTGTTAAGGTCCTGAAGACATGTTGCGCCCTAGCCTGGTTTACGCCCCACTCATGACCAATGCCAATGCATTAATTATACGATTCATTTCAACAGCCCCACTTACGTCGCACGTGAAGGTTAACAGTGCTTTTGTTCTTTCCGGCGATGAAGCCGTACTCCCCGGTGTCGCTCCTGTAGGTTTCGGCTATCGTGAGACGGTGGAGTTTCCTGATGGTGACGTAGCTGAAGCGCTCATCTCCTGAGAAGTGGATCTCCATTCCATTTCTCAGCCAGCGACCTTCCACATCGTCCTCACTCACTTCAAACTCGAAAGTCGCTCTTTGTCTCTCAACAACCTAAAAAAAAGTCAACAGAAAATGGAGACAAAATCCGCTATATCATCTTTTGCAGATTTTCAAACAACTTTTTTTTTTATATATACAATATACAGTGACATCCTAATTTAGAGTCGTGTGCCTTTGGTGTAGTACCATGTTGTGACACAACAGGCCAGGCAGCACTGAGCTGGAACTGATTGTGCTGTATCATTTGTTACTCTGAACATTTTGCTGTTTTAATATACACAGTTTAATTCTCGTTTTTTTTGTATGTGATGCTGCTCCCTGAGTGTTAAAGTAGCAGTTGTACTTGCGTTTTGATCTGGTTTGGTTGAAGATTTGGTTGTGTAAACATTATGTTTATTGTGCCAGTTTCATAGTAAACTTCAACAGGGAGTGACAAACAGCTTGAAGCTAGCACGCTTGACATTTTTCTGGAGAACTGTGTGAGCTAGTCTTCTTTTTGTTTACTTCACCCTTCTTGATAGCGAGTGAGAACAGGCGCTAAAGAATACTATCAAAAGTTTTTTTTTTTTCTTTAATGAAGTTTAAGTGTGTTTTAATAATTGTATTCAAAGCGTGTTTTTATATATATTTTTTTACATTGTCTCTTTATATCATGGATTTTGGCAGAAGGTATGCCCTGCCAAAAACGGGCGTTCACTTTTTGACGACATGGATGCTGAAGGACTCACAGTTATGTTTTTATTGGTGGGCTCAGAGATCTTGATGTCCCGCCCCTCGACTGCGAGGTTCCCCTTGGACATGCTGGACCCGGCCACAGCGGTGTACTCTCCAGAGTCAGACAGACGGACGGACGGCACAACTAAGCGGTGCACAAACTTCTCTGAGGTCATCTTGTATCTTTGAGAAAATTCACAGGGAACTTTTCAGTTCAGTTTTCTTCCATTTATTCTTTGAAGTGTGTTTGGTGAGGAATAGCTAAGCTTAGCTACCTGTCAGACGTCTCCAGCTCCTGACCGTCCTTCATCCACATCACCTGGATGTTTGCTTCTGAAACTTCACATTCAAAAGTTGCTCTTTTCTTCTCTGTGATCTTCAGGTCCTTCAAGTGTTTGTTGAATTCAACAACACGAGCTACCACCAAAAAACAAAGCGGACTTTGAGTTAGACAAATCCAAATACACAAAGAACGGAGTCAGTTTGTCTGTCTGGTCTGTCTGTCCATCCGTCCGTTAGTCCAATCTTTCTGTTTTAAAACATTGAGTCTCCCTGAGTTATCCTCCACGCTTACCCTCTACGTAGAGCTTTGCAGTGGTGATAGACTGTCCTGTCATGAATCCGTATTCTGCGCTGTCGCCGAAGTGAACGTTCCTGATGCTCAGCGTGTGCGTTTGCTGTTTACAACGAGACTGGCATCTGTCGGTGGAGCGGATCTCCACGCCGTTCTTCAGCCATTTGTAGAAGATTCCCTCATAGTTGACGTTCACCTCAAACGTGACCGTGTCTTTCTCCTTAGCCTTTATGTCCTGAAGCATGGCCGTGATGATGATGGCTGAAAAGGGCAAGACAAATGCCTTTTGAAAAAATCAGAATCAAAATCTCTTTATTGTCCCTTAAAGGGAAATTGGTGTTGTTCACCAGTAGCTTTCATCACTTGTCTTCAAGGCCATTCTCAACCACTGTGCCAGCCATGTGGGATCATCAGGTGTGAATATAGTCAAATTCACTTGAATACCCCCCCCCCCAAAAAATACTTACTACAAATGTATCTTTGTTCAACTCTCTGTAACAGCGATGTATACTGTCAGGTAACAACAATTAAATGCTCTTCCACAAGATGGCATAAGATACATAATTAATCTGTGTATCCAGTTTTGTGACATTTTGTTTAGTGGTGTGCCGTGACATTGTTTTCTAACGTAAATTATGTACATTGGCTCAATCTAGACAGATTCAGGACTATAAATCAATGGCGAGGAAAAAACAACAAAAATGTCCCAACTTACGGTTGATGATGAGCGTGGCAGACACGCGGTCATTCCCGCACACGAAGGTGTACTCAGCAGAGTCATCCCTGACGGTGTTCGAGATCTTCAGCTGGTGGAGTTTGCCCTGCACCAAGATGCGGAACTTCTCGCTCATCTCGATTTCTACGCCGTTTTTCAGCCAGGTGGATGGAACATTAAAGTGAGACACTTCGCATTCGAAGGTGGCTGTCTGGGTCTCGGCCACCGACACACTCTTCAGTGGTCGAGTCACGCGAAGAGCTGTCAAACAAAAGGCAGGGTTTCTAAGCTAATTTATAATCTTACCATGTTTTTTGTATTGTATCAAAACAGAGAATAGTGTTTCCCCGTTATAGCCTGGTCCTTCGTTCACTCGCAGCCACTATGATGCCGCACCAAAGTTTATTAATTAAAGTGCTGTAAGTGCTTTTCATGAAGGAGAAAATAATCTGTTTTGGATTCTTATACATTGGACACATATGCAGGGATTGTATTAACAGCTGGATATGTGCAGTTTATGATGAATAACATCCAACAGCACTTCATATTACAAAGACTAATGTTGAGTTGGAACTTACAAAGGAGTCAGGAGTTCAGCTATAAACTCTTCTCCAAACGTGGGCATATGGGGGCCTGAAAGGATCCTTGTATTCTCTCCATGATTCTTATGCAGGTCAAGTCCATGAACGGAAATGAGATTGTAGAGCCGTATGGTAGCACGGCTCAATTCTGTTGAGAATGTCTCAAAGATCACAGCTAAAAGAACCGATTTTCGTTTTTAAAAAAAAGAAAAAAAAAGATAGATAGGACAAGAACATATTGTTCCAGCATAGGTTTTACAGTATTTTGGATTTGAGTTGTCAGGTCTTCGACACAAACGTTTGTCTCCGTCAGAGCTTTTCACACAGAAACAGATGCCAGCCACTCCAGATGACAATGTCACTGCTGCTGAGATGGAAAGGTGGCCTTATTTCTCAACAATTAATATACCCAGCATAAAGGCCAGTGTTGCTTGTTGATGGTAACTAAAGCTCCCAAGATTTTTAAACCTTGGGAAGTGTCAGCAGCTGTGGAGATTGCCCATACGCTACGAGAACATTGATGGGCTGGGTCATCAATGGTCCTTTTAAAAGGAAATGGCTGCACAAGTGACGTGGTCCTTTCTTCTGTTATGGGGAATCAAATTTTCCTGCGTGACCTGGGACTCATGCTGACCAATCAGTGCAATCACAAATACAATTTTAAAAAAGGCCTCAGGGGACAAAGACATGTCTAGAGAAGACATCTGATTTATGGAAATTGTGGAATCCACTGCCACGCTACAGGATACTTGCTTTCAGTTGCCCTTTAAAAGCTCTGGCAAATAGCTTTACAGTGACTAACCAGAAGATACTGTACTTGGATTAAGGAGGTTTGTGAAAAATGTTCCATTCCACGAGCATTATTCACATTCTTAATTAGGTAATATTGCTAAAGATTATGTAAAAAAAAAGTACCTCAGCAGGAGTTACAAGGCAGAAGAGGAAACATTACCCACCAGAGTGTTTATGGTAAATAGTAAATGGACTGCACTCATATAGCGCTTTAGCACTATCACAGTGCCCAAAGCGCTTTACAAAGCCTCACATTTACCCATTCACAAACACATTCATACATAAATGGGCAGCTGTTGCCATGCAAGACGCTGCCAGACGCACTGGGGGCAAATTAGTGTTCAGTGTCTTGCCCAAGGATACTTCAACAAGTGGACAGTCTTAGTCGGGATTCGAACCAGAGACCCTACGGTCACTAGACGACCCGCTCTACCTACTGATCCACAGCCGCCCCATATTTTTGTAAGATAAATGGGCTTCCACTTGTACAGCGCTTTTCCACCTAGGGCGAAGGATCGAATCCACAATATTCGGGTCGGGAGAGGCCCACTCTTCACCCGTACCATGCTTGCCAATCCCAGAAAGGTTTTTGGACGAGTCGGTGTTTAATTGTGGAGCCACATACAAAGGCACATCAGTAAACGGTAAATTACTGCCGGGTCCTAACTTGATCAGTTCTCTACTCGGAGCCTGCAAAACAGCATTTCTGGATGACATACCCAACGGGCTATGTTCCACTAGGTGAAGACACAGACTTTCTGTGTGACTTTCCTGAAGGCGACATAAGTAAAGAGCTTGAAGTCTAGAGAATGATGGTGCATTTGTTTGGAGCAGTTTCATCTGCCAGTTGCACTAAACTGTGAAAACAGCTGATGACAAAAAATCTGACTTTTCTGCTGAGACTGCTAAAGTTGTTAATCGAAACTCGTATGTGGACGACTGACAAGTTTGGGCTCAGAAGAGGAGGCCGTGCATTTGGTTAAGAAACTCAATGCTCTCTGTGAGTGAGGTGGTGTCATATTTAATTGGAGAAGTGGATAAGTAAGTCAGTCTGTGTTGCTGACAATTGCAGAAGATCAACGGGCAAAGAATAGGTATTAAGGAGCTTAATCTTGATTGACTCAGTCTCCAGATTGTGAGCGCTGTAGCTTCATTGAAAGTTATTTACAATTTATTGGAGTTAAACAATCACACTGAAGGAATGGGAGAAAATAAACGCACTGTGTTTAAGTGGCTAATTTGTCTCAGACTCTTAAGTCAACAGGCGATGCAGCATTTCAGTGGCTTGACGCGTTGGCTTAGCATTTACATGGGGTGTTGGCTGTATTTCATGGCTGTCTCAAGAGGTCCGACCACATGGCCGCTTACACTCAACGGTGAGGCGAGCGCTGCAGCATAGATGACCGACCACTGCCGTGTACTCCCCCTCTTTTCTGCCGTTCACATCCTGGACCACCAGTTTGTGCGTCTTCTTCTCGGAGGTCATCCTGTAGTGCTCGTCGGCCTTCAGCTCCGTGTTGTTGAACAGCCACTTGACAGGGACATCGTCCTCCGAGATGCCCAACTCGAAAACGGCTGTGGCTCCAAGGAGCGATGTTACATCCTTGGGCTTCTTCAGGATCTTGATGGCTGTGAGGAACATTGAATGTGATCGCAAGGATTCTACAGGACATTTCACCAGGATGTCGCACATTTTTCCGGGTTGCAAAAGCCCAACTGAACTCTGAAGGCACCACACTAAACAAAGCCTCCAATGTCCTTTGAGCAAGGCAGAGCCATTGTAAAATTGGGAAATGGCTAGAATGATGTTTTTAGTCTTCTTCTCGACCACCACAGTTTGTATGTGTGGCGTGTCAGTTGAAAAGATGTTACATGAGCTAAATTGCTACAATGTCCATTTTAGCAGATAAGCTGATTTAAAAAAAAAAAAAAAAAGATGTGGTGGAAATTCAGACATAGTTAACATGATTTATGAGTGGAAAGCTCATTAATTGACTTTTTTGTTGCTAATTAATGGCACAGACTTGCTCTTTTGATGCTGAAATGGATAGCGCGATGTAGTCTACTCAGCTAGGCTGATACTCAAACTAAACGCACTGTCATGATGAGGTTTGCTTCCCTGTCAGTCCCTTTAGAAGTGGCCACTACTCCAGCAGGCAGGCAGTACAACCATTTAAGACATCCACTCCATTTATCCTCCTCACCCACAGGTTCCGCTAGATAAATCTTAATTTTTTTTTAAGGAAATGGAGTTAAACCTAAACATTTCGGGGTATATCTGGCTATGCAAAACAAGTTTTTGTCAGGGTTTTCAATTCAGGTCAATGGTAGTCAATCACTTTTCTGCCTCTCGGAATTACCAAGGAGCTGGAGTACCTGCAGAAAGCACCAAGCAAGCACAGAGAGAACATGCAAACACCACGCAGGAAGGCTGTATTTGAACCCTCAATCTCTGAACTGTGAGGCGAATGTGCTAACCACTCATTCACTGTGCTCCGTTCTGTTTCTTGAAAAACAGTCCACATGAATCCAATGGAACCTGTGGGTGAGGGATGAACGGAGTGGATGTCTCAAATAGTTGTTCAGAGACGATTACAAGACGTAGAAGCCACTTCTAAAGGGACAGACTCACAACCTAACCTCCATCGAGTTTCAAGTTGAAGTGTGAAGTCTGAAGTGAGTTTGGGTTGGGTCGACTGCAGAGTGCTTTCCATTTCATCATCAAAAGAGCATGTCTGTGCCATTAATCCAGCAATAGACAGGTCAAGTTCCAGCCATCATAGCCTTCTTAGTTGGATCACAGGGAAACTACTATATCCTAACAGATTGGAAGTCAACATCAGTCAAAATGTGCCACTCAATCCTAGGCTAGTGCAACTTGTACAATATAAAATTCTACGAGTTAACATTGAGCGCTTCACTCGTAGTACTAGTAGCATGCAGATGTCAACTGGTGCAGAGTTTTGCCCCACTAGTAAAATGTAATTCTTCTACTGGGGTGTCATAGTTGTTCTACTAGTCATTGAATTGTCTCATTAATGAGGACAAAGAGTTTACTAATGCATGGAAAATTCAGCGCGCTAGCAGGATGTCGGAAAAATGCTCAAACGACTTGCCAAATTATTTTAAAAAGATAGTAGTATGCTAGCCTTTAGGTTACATCTACCATGACCAAGTTAAAGGCATTTCTTTATTTCTATCTTCTCAATTATTATCCATGCATCCATTCTCTGAACCGCTTATCCTCACTAGGGTCGCATGTGTGCTAGAGCCAATCCCAGCTGACTTTGGACGATAGAAGAAGAAGAATCACCTTTATTGTCAGGAACATGCATGCATGCACACGAAATTTGTTCTCTGCATTTTACCCATCACAGTGAACACATACACATACACATGTTAGTGGAACACACTGGAGCAGGGGGCAGCTGAAGCACCCGGGGAGCATTTCGGGGTATCAGTGTCTTGCTCAAGGACACCACAGCTGTGAGTCCGGGGGATGTTGGCGGATGGTCCAGTCGGGGTCTTGAACCTAGATACCCCACGGTGGCAGCCGATGATCTTAACCATTGGGCCACGGCTGCGGGGTACACCCTAACCTGGTCACCAGCCAATTGCAGGCCACAGGTCCCTATCGTAATACGAATTATTATTATTATTAATTATTATTATTATTATTATTATTATTATTATTATTATTATTGCGGCACTGCCTCACATTTCTGAGGTTGCGGGTTCAAATCCGGCCTCGTCTGTGTGGTGTCTCCATGTTCTCCCCATGCCTGCGTGGTTTTTCTCCGGGTACTCCGGTTTCCTCCCACATCCCAAAAGTTAATTGGAAACTCTAAATTACTCGTAGGTGTGAATGTGAGTGTGAATCGTTGTTTGTTTCTGTGTGCCCAGCGATTGGCTGGCGACCAGTTCAGGGTGTACCCCACCTCTCGCCCGAAGATAGCTGGGATAGGCTCCAGCACACCCACGACCCTAATCGGGATAAGCGGTTCGGAAAATGGATGGATGATTATTATCATCGATTAAGGTTATAATTAACCAGTCCCTCAATGATGTCTGAATTTCCACCACACAATCAACAATTTAATCAACTTACCAGTCGAAAAGTAAATTTATGGCGGCCCGGTGACCAAGGGGTTAGTACATCTGCCTCACAGTTCTGTATTCAAATATATTTATATATATATATCACATATTCAAAACTTAGAGTCTTAGTTTGAAACTAAGAGTTTGAATGTGAGAGAATGACAGAAGACTTCCTGTACTACCACATAAGAAGAAAATTATTTCATTAAAGCCACTTAGCCTGTTTTCTCAATGGCTCTGCATGAAAGGGATGGTATACTAGTGGTGCCATCGACGAACACTCCGACTTTTGCCACCCGGAATAACGTGTGACGTCATGGCGCATTGCGGTACGTGCAGCTGTTACTTGACAAAAGTTGACAAAATGACAGGCGCTTACTTTCAACGTTCAACCTGGCATTGGCCGACAGTTTCCCCAACTTGAAAGAATAAACTGACTCATCCTGTGGGGTGCAGTTGTTGATCTTCAAGGTGTGCACAGTGCCACTGACGCTGATCTCGTATTTGTTGCTTTGCTTGAGCTCAACGCCGTTCTTGATCCACTGTGCTCCCCTCACATTCTGGTGGGTTAGCTCCAAGCTGAACACAGCGTCTTGTGTCTGGACCACATTCAAGTTTTTCAGTGTCTTCCTCACCTTTACGGCTGTTGAAAAAACATGGAGATTTATTCTCAGCACCAGACTGGACCAGACTTTTGCTTTACTGGTGTAAGCGCTTCTAACTGCGGGTCGAAGATACATTCATTCTGTCTGTCTGTCTGTCTGTCTGTCTGTCTGCCTGCCTCCCTACCTTCCTAAACCCATTTATCCATCTATCTGTTCTGCTTCTGGGTTTGTCTGTTGTAAACTTGCAAGAAGAGCCCATTTCTAGAGTGAAGTTTGTGAATCGCCCAGGGCCTACCTTCGACCTTGAGAGTGGCCGAGGTCTTGGAGCGCGCGATCTGGTAAGTGTACTCTCCGACGTCGCTGGCTGTGGTGATGACGATGACGAGGCTTCTGACGGAGCCGTTAACCTGATTCAGGACGTTCTCGTTGAAGTCCATAGGCTGGCCGTCTTTCAGCCACTTGCCCACCACTGAAGGGTTTGCGACTTCGCACACCAGCTCGGCCGTCTGTGAGTCGGCCACCACCGTGTCCTGAAGAGGCTTCCTGATGGCGCCGCCTGGTGACAGGAGATTTTCATCATCTCTACCACATCAACTTCAGCCATGTGTTGGCTTGCAAAATCCCGGGAATGTTCAAAGTTGGACACTTTTCATGAAAATCAAATGGGAATTTATGGGAATAGGTGGAAATAAAAATAAATTTACAAAAGGGAAAGTTGGTTCATAATAGTGAAAAAAATGCAAATCTGTTGAAATGTCATGCTTCTTACGTGTATTATTTTGTATGAATGTCTGCATATAGCAAAATAAAATGTTTATATTGATGCTTAAATGTGATAACTTTCCATTAAATTACCCTTATT
Organism: Phycodurus eques; assembly: GCF_024500275.1. Classification (NCBI taxonomy): domain Eukaryota; kingdom Metazoa; phylum Chordata; class Actinopteri; order Syngnathiformes; family Syngnathidae; genus Phycodurus; species Phycodurus eques. The sequence continues at coordinate 177,490 of NC_084536.1, forward strand.
TCCCATAATTCCTGTGGAAAGTTTCCAATTTGCAATATTTAAAACAAAAATAAAAATCCCATTGAACTTTAACGTAAAATTCATAAGATATTTTCTACCCCTTTGCAACCCCAGTCATGTGCAGGTTTCTGCTTGGTGTAGTCCTTTATGTCATTTTTGTCTGCAAGTTTTCATATAATTTATGCCAAGACTGGTAAAAAAAAAATAACAAACTTTGTAATATTTTCATCTTGCAGCATTTAGGCTTTGCTTCTGTGCATGAGAGTGTGGTGACCTTTGCCTGCCCTCACTGAAGTTAAAAAATAAAATAAAAAGAAAGCATTGTTATTTATTATTTGAAACTAGAAAGGTCATGATATGTGCAGCAAGCTAAGCTGAACAAAAAAGGGCAGAAACATAAAGGCAGCCATTTGAGCAGTAGACGCATTTGGACCCCTCTAAATCCCGGGAGTCCTCATATCCATACATTGAGCAGTTTTGGCCCCAAATACTTTTGCAGCACCAATTGCTGGCCCAACCAGTGCTGTAGATTGTGTCGCCAGGGGGCCCAAGCTCGGCCAGCACCCAGCACACAGAAGCAAAGGAACTACCAGGACCCCAGTACAGAGAAACCGGCGGGAGCACAGGAACCTGCGCCATCCAACCTGCGAAAAAGTGCACCTGCACGCCACTAGGGCGCTGTGCGGGTTTGTCCCAAGAGACCGCCAGCAAACCAACCACGTCCTCATACCTGAGACAGTGAGCAATGCAGCGCATGTCTTCTCTCCGGCAGCAAAGGCGTACTCGCCCTCCTCGTCCTTCATAGCATTTAGGACCGTCAGAGTGTGCAACGTGTTCTTAGAGTCCATCTTGTATTTGCTTCCTGCTTTGAGCGGCTGCCCCTTGAAAGTCCAGAAGGCATCGATGCCGGGGTGAGGTACTTCCACCTCAAAGGTCACATTCTCCGACTCGGCGCACTTCTTGTCCTTCATCGGGACCAGGATTTGGACGGCTGCACACACCAAAGATTCAAGAGTTGAGAATTCACTAACCATCCATTATTTTATATCACGCTTAGCCACATTAGGGTCACAGGTGGGCTGGAGCCTATCCCAGCTGGCTTTGGGGGAGAGGCGGGGTACACCCTGGACTGGTTGTCAGCCAGTCGCAGGGCATATATTGAAAAACTCACACTCATCTAAGGACCATTTAGAGTCTTCAATGAACTGATGACTGAAAAAAAATGATCCACCTCTCCATCATTTCATTTCTGGACATCAGGTACCATTTTCTTTCCTTCTCAGTGTTTGTTCTCAGGATGTTCAACAGATGGTGCTGTTCACTCTATCCAGTAACAACCCATAGCACTGTCTCCAATTTGTTGACTGCGAGAGAGTGAGAACAGACGCTAAATAGTACTTTAAAAAGTGTCTTTTATAAAGTTTAAATGTGTTTAAAATGTGCGGGAGGAGTAAAACAGTTTAATTGTTAGGTCTCTCATGCAGATTCCCATCGCGGGTGGGTCTGGAACGTATCGCCGCCGATAAATGAGGGTTCACTTTTGCTCTAACACCGCTGGCTCATGTACAGTATTTCAATCCCTGCGTTAACGTGATGAAATGTCGACTTGCCTCACAAAGGACAAACGTCAAAACAACGACTTACTCTGTACAGACAATCTGCAGCTGGTGTCGACTCGGCCAACCACCAGCTTGTAGTGTCCTTCGTCTGAGGCGAAGGTTCTATTGAAGACTAGGCGCTGTTTGGCTCCCTTGGCCACCATCTGGACCCGGTCACTGGGCGTCATCGGTTTGTCGTTGTGGCACCACTTGACCGAGCTGATATCCTGAGCAGAGATCTTGGCCTCCAGAACGGTCTTGGTGCCTTCAACTGCGCTCGTGTCCCTCAGTGGGCTCAGGATGCCGATTGCTGCGTTGCAAGACACCACCGGTGGGTTATTTGTCAGAGCACAATGAGCCTTTCAGTTCCCGTTCAGCCAATGAGAAGAGCATATTGAGAAAGCAAAAAATCAGTTTTAAGGCGCATCGATGTCAGCGGAACATCTTAGTCGACTGCGCTTTTAAAGGGATGATAGAATGAATGAAAAACAATCCAAAAATACAATAAATCCAATGTCCCCAAGTCTTTGAGCTGTGGATTTCTTCCCGTTTTAGCCTCTTTTTACCATCAAGTCTCAACCCGTTGGAAAGAGGCTCATATCTTAAAAACTATTGATTTTTGTTGTAACTACTCAAAGGAAATATAAAATGCTAACTTGTATGTATTGGGTGTTATATATAGGGTTAAGAACAGCAGTAAGTTCAGTGTGCAGCACCTTAAGCTTCATGTCGGAATTGTAAAGCATGTTACTTACTGCGAATATTCAGCTTTGCAGTGGTGGAGATCCCCTGAGTAGGAACCTCAAAGGAGTAAACGCCAAAGTCGTCCTTCCTGGTGTCCTCAATTAGGAGTATGTGGATTTGTTTGTCGATAACCAGGTGCACCCGGTCCGAGACAGTTACAGCTTGTCCGTCCTTCATCCAGGTACCTTCGACATTCCCCTGAGAGAACTTCACCTCCATTTGAGCAATGTCCCCCTCGCAGACAGTCAGATCGGCGAGAGGCTGCATCAGGGTCACCGGTCGGACTGAAACAGGAAACGTGCATCCTTCAGTTTCAGAAAACCTTTTTCATCCAAAATTAAGGGAGCAGTTCACGGCACGGTTATTTGCTCAAGTTCACAACATAAAGTGAGTAAGGGCATAAATAAGTATGAATGGTGCGGTGCAAACTATCAATACATTCCAGATTTAGCAGCGGTTTGTAAATAAATTATACAACATGCTAGAGAATGGAATTTGTGTAGAAATTGTGTGTGAATGCTGAAGTGCTGATGCTGAAATGAAATGCTGTGGAAGGAACTGAATTGCTGAAATGTAGAATGTGATATTAGAAGTTGGAATGGTTTGAATTGGTCAAGAAATGTGGAAGGAGGTCAATGCGCAAAATATCTTTCATTTGGTAATTTTATTGATAACGTTTGGGAATTTGGGGAATGTGGCAAATAGCTCCCAAGAGCTACCGAATGAGCTGAATATTTTGAAGTTGGAATGTTTGGAATCGGTCATGAAATGTGAAAAGAAGACATTAATGGGTAAAATAGCATAGGCCGTAATTGGGGAATTGTGAAAATTTAGGAATTTGGGGAATGTAGAAAACAGTTCTAAAGATGTTTTGAATGAGCTCAACAGTTTGAATTTGGGGTGGAAAAGATTGAAAACATTTTAATTGAATGTTTCATCCACTTGAATGTTTGTTTGTTTGTTTTAATGAAAATGTGGCATTGTGGGGAAAAAGAGCAGGCAAATATAAAATAATAAAATAAAATATATTTTCATTTAATTGCATTGTAAAAATTTGGGAATTTAGGGAATGTTGAAAATAGTTCCCAAGATGCCCTGATTTTTTTTATTTTTAAGTTTGAATGGTTTGAATCGGTTGGAAAATTTGGAAGTATTACAATGTCAAAAAAGTGGTGAGAATATCAATAAAATCTGTGTTGGTGTGGACTGTTTCTGTGACTATAAAAGTGGGAAAAGTGCGAAATGATTAGAAAAAAAAGGCAAAACTTTGGAAGCGATTGTCAGACATCTCCCGGACTCACATTTCATCTTGAGGGAAGCATGTGTCTTCAAGTCGCCCACTGCAAAGGAGTATTGTCCCTGGTCTCCTTTGTTGACGTCCTTGACGGACAGGCTATGACGCCCGCGCCGCGACGAGATGACGTGCTTGCTGCTTGGAGACAGCTGCTTGTCTCCGAAAAACCACACACCCTCAGCATCCTCTCGCGAAAGCTCACATTCAAACTCTCCAGAGTAGCTCTCCGGCACATCAGCGCTCTCAAGGGCTTTCAGGATCTCCAGCGGAGCTCCTGTTGGTGCCACATCAAAGTCGTGTTCCATCCAACATGCCGGCTACACACAAAATGAATACACCTCTCGCATTCTTGTAAATATTTGATTCTGTCTTTTCATGGGACAACATGGGATCTATTTTGAAGGGACAGTAAATTTACACTGTTATATGAGCTGTACACTGACTACTTCTGATTGTAGCAAAGTTTGATTTCTTCAGTTTTGTCCCATGAAAAGACAGACTCACATATTTACAAAAATGTAAGGGGCGAACTTACTCACTTTTGTGAGATACTTTATGTGGTATCTCTCATTGAGCCCACCCACCTTCAACATTCAGCTTGGCACTGGTTCTGATGAGGTCGTCGTCTACGGCCACGCAGGAATATTCTGCATTGTCTTTTATTTCCAGCATGAGCACAGACAGGAAGTGGACTTTCCTGTCAGAGTGCATCCTGAACTTGTCTCCAGAGAAGATCTCGGTATCGTTCTTCAACCATTTGACCTTGACGAAGGGTTCATTGGTTTCACACTCAAACGTGGCCATAGTGTCTTTTTCTTTGGCATTGATGTCTTCCAACTTTTGTGTGAAGTTAATTACTTGTTTTGCTGCACCATCCAAACAGATACTTTGTGTCAACAGCAGAAAAGCACTTAGTGTCCGATTTACTAAAGAGTTGTGCGAGCAAAAACAGAATGGTAGTAGTATCCAGAAGGCAAATCGGTTAGTTTAGCATGCATAACGTGGTTTATCAAACCAGAGATGAATTGCAGTGGCTGATTTTGCAAATGGCACTGCTGTGCGTAACCATGACTGGGGTTATTGTGGCAAGGAGGAGGTGTAAACAACATAAGAAGACACAGGGAGAACGGAGCTCTTCCACTCATGTAAACATTTTTCGAATTCTGGAAAAAAATTATCGAGACATAATGTCTATTCAGCAAGGCAATTTTTGAACTTGAAATGATCGAAGGGCTTAAAAAACTGACAAAACTGACATGACAAAACTGATATGACAAAACTGTAGTTCATTCATTCATTTCATTTCAGCAAATTGTGGCAATTGGTGCTGTCGTCTCCCAGCGCAGTTTTTTAGGTGTGCTGTCCCAACTTTTAAACATAATGCAACACATGATAGGCAGCTACATCCTATTCCCACACACTCGGGAGTTCCAGTACGTCAAACAAATAGAAATAATCAGACGTTAGATACTTTTAACTCAGTAATATAATTTGTTTGCCCCTTTCACCAGCACCAATCAATTCCAACACTTCAGACTTCATTCTGCGTCTCCGGTGCTCTCCTAAATGTTCCATGGTGAAAAGCATCAGAGTTACCTGAAGAGCAAAATCCTAATTTAAATAGGGTACTCTCCACCCTGCACAAACCCCTTTCCACTTGTTGCCAATTGCGCCACAATTTGGTGGACCAGGCGCAACACACCCACCAAGGCATGCCATCTGTTAAGAGTCAACATGCAATTTAGCGCTCGCTTTTTCTGTGTCTGAGTAAGTCAGGCCGTTAGATCTTAAAAGATTCTGTGTATTTGCTGCTCGTGAAGAACATGCCTCAGAAAGATTCGTCTCAAAGTTGGGCTTACCTTGCACCAGGAGGAAAGCATGACTGGAGGTCTCGCCGGCACAGTTGACGGCTTTGACCATGATGCTAGCCGAGTCCTCAGCTGTTACGTCTCTGATCAACAGCTCACACACGTGGTCCTCAGGCCAGAACCAATAAACCCGCTCAGTCTTCTCCAGTTGAACACCATTTTTGAACCATTGGCACTCAGGTTCTGGTCTGCCGACAACACGGACTCTGAACTTGACTTCGTCCCCTCGTGCCGCTGTCTGACTTGATATGCGCTCCAGGATTTTGGGAGCTTCCATGCTTGCTGAGAGCTTGACCCTTTCCGGTTTGAGTGATTTGGCAGTGATTTTGCGCTGCTCTTCCTCTTTTTTCTTCTTTTCCTCCTCCTTCTGCTTGGCTCGATGAAGTAGGTCTTCCTTTGTCTTCCTCAGCAGATCCTCATAGGACTCGTCTCTCTTACGAGACTTGAGTTCCACAGCTGTGATGGACTCGTAATAGCCCTCTTCTGTCCTGCGCTTGAACTTGCTCCTCAACTCCTCCGACTCCTCGGTAGCCTTTTCATGGACAATCCTCTGGGCTTTCTTGAGCTTGATGACCTCTTTCAGCTGACTGTCTTCTGAGGCTTGCTCCACCTTCACCACTTCAAATGGAGTTTTTCCAGGTTCTGGTGCAGCCTCAGCTGCTTTGGGCTCAGGAGCCCGACGAAGATGCGTCCTGAAGTCCTCCCTCTGCTGAATCTCCAGTTTAACTGTGTGCTCAGTAGAGCCTAGGTTGTTGTCCGCAACCACTCTGACCTCTCCTGAATCGTAAGACTTGATGTCAACAATCTCCAGGTAGTAAATCCCATCGTAACGCAGTCTGTATCTTTTGCTCTTGCGGATCAGTTGTCCGTTGAGGTACCAGTTGACCTTGGGCAGAGGGTAACCGGTCACTCTGCAGCGGAATCGGGCAATGTCACCTTCCAGCACTCGAGTCGGCTCGGGAAGAAGGACAATTTCGGGTTTGGTCTTTTCTGTCTCCTCATCAGCGCCCACTCCAGTGGGTCCTCCCTCGTGAGCCATGCGCTCCATTTCCTCAATTCTGTGCGTTCCTATCCTCCCCTCAGGCAGCTGGGTCTCCTCAACCAGACCCTTCTCATCCTTAACGATCAGGGTGGCCGAGTTCTGGTCCACTCCGAACTTGTTGGTGGCTCTGCAGGTGATGACGCCGCTGTCTCGAGCGTACGCTACCTCGTAGTCCAGACTGCAGTATCCAAATTCATTGACCATGCGCAGCCGGTTAGCGGCCTCCAGGGGTTTGCCGTCATGGAGCCACTCTACCACCATGGTGGGGTCGCCAATCGGGGTCAGTCTGCACTCAAAGTGAGCAGGACCAAATTTCTTCATTCGTATGGAGGTCAGCTTCTTCTTAAATTGCGGTTTCTGCTGCTTCTCTTTGTCATAAAGGTCTCCTTCCTCCCACTGCTCTTGGCCATAGCGGAGATGCAGGGGCTCCAGCTCTGGGGGGGCGATCTCTTTGGCCTTGTAAGTTCCTTTGGGAATAATGAGCTTCCTCTCTGGCTCTGGTTCAGCATAGTCCATCTCCACGTTGACTCTGCAGCGGGTGGTGTCCCTGCCAGCTTTGTTGATGGCCGTGGCTGTGTACCATGCACTGTCTGAACCCGAAGCAGACAGGATCTGGAATGTTGCTTCTCCTCTGGTTCCTTCAATCCTGAAACACAATTGTCAAGTCAACACACTCTTATTTTCATCGTGTTGTTGAGTAAAGTCACAAGTCGTGACAGTGGAGTGCTAAGACCCTCGTGTCTTTTGTCTTTTACATTCAACTTACTCTACTGACCAAAGGTTGGGTATATTCTGTTTGGGGTGAAATTTCAGGACGAACCTAAAATTCAATATAACCTTCACAAGTGAACCGAGTTTGAACTTGTGTAAACTTTTGAATACACACGTCCAATTGTTAAATGTTTCAGTTAAGGATTCTCTACCATGGAGCTGTACAGCAAAATTCCTGTTAAAGTGCATTTTAGTAATCAGGAAATTTCACTCCAAAGATCGATATCACAAAAATGTCTTGATTACTGTAATTTATGTTTTTTACAATGTAAACCACAGTAACGATACTGTTATAATGAGTAATATAAAACATACTTGATATGTGGATGCTTGTGAGGCGTAACAATGTCACTATTTTTGAGCCAGACAATGTCTGGCAATGGCTTTCCGATGGCTCTCACTGCCAGTTCAACCAGAGTTCCTTGTTTCACGCTAATGTTCCTCAGCCTCTCTGTGAACTGTGGACGTACCAGGGTTTCTTTGGCTGGAAAACAACCATAAAATAAAATTTAAAAAAAATCTAAAACATCAACATCATCCAAAACGAATGACAGACAAGCTATTTTTACCATCTACGGTGAGCGTGACAGAGATAGATGAGCGTCCAGCTCTGTTCTGAGATACCACTGTCCACTCGCCAGAGTCATGTGGCATGGCTGGGGTGATGATCAGGGACTGAGTACCGTCCTCTTTAATCACAATCTTGTGAGTGTAATCACTGACCACTTGTTGTCCTGGGCAATAACAAAAACATATGAAGTCAAAGACCTGGTCATCACAATATGTTCATAAGTGCTATGTGTGTTATGAAGAACCTTTTTTCTGTTTGCCACTCACCGTTGTGGAACCAGTAGGTGTCCGGCATGGGTCTGCCTACCACCTTCAGGTCAAATCTAGCAGTTTGCCCCTCGGAGCATTTACATGAGACGGGCTTCACGACAAAGACAGGCTTGTAGAGTCTCTCCAGCTGAGCCTCATCTGTGTCGTCGAGCCTTCGGGCGGGAGAACGTCCGGGAGAATGACTGGGAGAACGACTGAGAGAAGGGCCCGGTGAGCGGCTCAGCGAGCGAGGAGACGTGGACCTTAATGACAACAAAAAAACACACTTGAAAGGATTTGATCGAGAGCATCAAACTAAAAATTCGCACACACACACACACTGAAAGCATTTTAGATCGCCCTCTCATTGGAATAATGAAGTACCGGGTATCTTCCATTATTCTGTATATAGCCCCAAAAAGCATGGACATCTGTGATCTCCGACGTACCAGATCCTCTGCACGGCTGGCTGCGGTGTGTATCTCTGAGGCGACACGCTTCCAGAAGGTTCCACGTAGAGCTTCCCTGAGCTGACGGCATTTCCCTTCATGTTGCTGGCCAGGGCACTGTAAACGGCCTCATCCTCGGGCAGAACCACGGGCAGTCGCAGACTGGCACGTCCGTCCAGAAGAACCTCTACCTGGTAGCGTCCGCCGGCTCGGATCCGCTGTCCGTCTTTGTACCAAGCAATCTATCAAAACAACATTTTGTTATGCATCACATATGGCTTGATATGTTATCCAGTGATATCATCTTCTAAATCTTAACCCTGTGGACTAAGTGCTGGCCATTTGTGTCCACCTCGCTTCCTTTTCCCCCCAACCATTTTAGCTGTTTTAATGGAAATGTAATGAAAGTTTCCAAGGGGTGGGGATTTTAATCTGATTTTGTCATTTTACAACTTCAACTCTTTACATATATCAATAATAAACAGAGTATATCAAACTGTACATTCGTAGCACCTTTTGGCCAATTGAAACTCATGGAAATTATATATTTTTTTATTACTTGTTATTGACTGTATTTAATAATACAATTTGGATAAAATGGGTTTGATTCTAGATCCAACACTTGAAGTTTAGTTTTATGTTTTCTACAGGATGAATAAGAATCAGTATCAGAATCATCTTTATTTGCCAAGTATGTAAAAAACACTCAAGGAATTTGTCTCCGGTAGTTGGAGACACTCTCGGACGACAACAGACAGCCATTGTGACAAACATACTTTTAGGACATAAAAACACACTCCGGAGAATCACTTAGCAATGAAGGGTTGCCAGTAATGTGGTTATGCTAATATAATAATAATTGTACTAATGATGCAGAGTTTGCAAGCAATATAGAGCAGGTTGAAATGACTAATAATGCGATAATCTGGTACAGTGACAATTGTGAAAATGATGCAGAGTCCTCCAGAAATTTAGAGCAAAATAAAATGACTAACAGAGCGATAACTGGTATAGTGACAATTGTTCAAATGGTACAGGTAGTTCTCAAGCACGAGTGGTGAGTACTGGTCAACAACAGATACGTAAAGTGAGTGCACGAATAATGCAGTCGTGTTTCAACTGAGATGTGCAAAATTGGCAGCATGTCACAATAGAATTGTAAGTTAACTGTTTAAGAAGTGAATGGCAGGAGGAAAGAAGCTGTTGGAGTATCTGCTGGTTTTGGTTTGCATTGTTCTATAGCACCTACCTGAGCGAATGAGCTGGAAGAGGTGGTGACCAAGATTTTGCATGCTCTTGTCTTTGTTATCAATTTTTGGACACGGGAGCAATTTCATTTAACACATTTGGTTTCCGAAAGGGCCGTTTAATGGCTTACTGCACTGCATTTGTGATTTGAAGAAGTGGAGCTAGCCTCTGCTGGCCCTGGAGTGGAAGAATTACGCTTGAATTTAACAAGTGGCAGCTCCCTCTGGCTGTAGAAAGACTATTCTATTGGCAATATAATACAAGGAGAAAATGTGGAACTGAGAATATAAAAAAGTAAACATTTTTGAACTTGTTTTCCAACCTGTGCATTGTGCAACCAAACTGGAATTTGAACAGTTAAACAAGAAAAATGAATGGATAGTTTATACCAATGGCAATAACGGATGATAATGAAAAACTGTATGCAGTAAAAGACTTAAATATATAAATATATATAAAGATATATATATATATATATATATATATATATATATATATTTAAATCTTAAATCTTAAAAATTCCCACAGAAATTTTAAACAGGCCTGCTAACCGTTGTATGTCCGAAAACTACATTTGTCAAGAATGTATTGAGAGATGGGCTTGCCCTGTAGAACTATTTGAAGTTTTTGCCTCAACAAAATCAAAAGTCTTACGATGGTGCAATTTCGAATGACTGTTGCTAAAATGCTAACAGTTGGTATGCTATCATATTAGTACAGAAAATGCAAAGACATACGATGATAAGGATTTAACTTTGTGCCCTGTGGTCTGGTACTATCGTGACAGAAAATAGCACAAATGCTAACATGATAGGAGTTGGTTTGCCTGAGGCTTTAACTTACCTTGGGCAGCGGCACTCCAACCATCCTGCAGTGGAAAGTGACGCCCATTCCCTCCACGATTCGATAGTTCTTTACCAGCGTGTCAAAGGTAGGTGGCACGGCCTCGTCTTCTGCAGCGCTCACCATCTGCTCCTCGTCCTCCGCCACCAGTTCTCTGTAACTAATCCTCAGGATGCTCAGCTCAATTTCCTGCATGATGCGCTGCTCCATGATCGAGAGGTGGAAGTCCTACGCACCAAAATATAGGAAAACAATCTAATTACGACTGTGACGGAATACCAGAACATCAAAGATCAGCTGCCAGTCTTTCAGCCAAAAATAATCAAATCAGGTTGCCTTTATTTTACACAAAAGAACTCACACTTCACAGTACTGATTCAACTCTTTTAATTCAGTAAAAGTCAAAATGTAGAGACTGAAATGAACTTAAATACAAAAATAAAAAACATTTTTAGGTGACAGTTATATGCAGTACCTGTTTTGAATTTGGCACACAAAAAAAAAAACTTTTATGGTGCTCATACTGAGAAGAAGAAAAAACAGCCTTTTATGCTATCAAAATGTGTTTCCATGGCATTGCTAACATTGCGGATTAACAAAAATAAATAAATAATAATGCACCGCCCCAGTACTGTATGTGTTTTTTGTTTTTTGTTTTGTTTTTTCAAATGCCACTAGCTGGAGCATTTTAGACTGGTACAAGACACATTCACCAGCAATCGTTCTTGGAGGCAACAACAGCAAACAATTCTCTTAAATAAGGCCATGGATGGGGAATATCTTGCTTCTTCGACTATGTGAATGCGCCCTGGTTCCCGTTCCTCCATATTGCTGCTGTCCCTGTTTTTTCTGTCTTATAAGGCCCGAAGATCTCCATCAATCAAGACCTCAACCGCAGTTGACTTTCTGTCTTTTTTTATATTAGGGTTTATTTTGGCAAAGTAAGAAAAATAAAATACAGACACACATCTGTGTTCAAACATAAGGAGTAAAAGTAAAACGTCGTCAGTAAAGAAATACTCCAGTCTCTTAGACAACTTAAAAATATACATACGGCTATACTATACTGACAAGTGGAGGGTGCTACCTGTCCAGAGAAAAGAGTGGTGGTCATCTTCTCCGTTATCGTCATGGTAGGTGCAGTGTCTCCGACTAGGGGCTCCTGCATTGGGGCTTTTACTTCTGTCTTCAAGGTCACCACCTGTTTCTTCACATAGGCTTCATATTCATCTGAAAGCAAAAAGTTTCAGAACATCTGGTTGAATGAAGCCCAGCGTGTCTGTGACGACAGTCAATCATTCGTGTCATGGTAATCGGCAAAGAGTGAATGGAGGCAACTGGACTGAACTGGTTTGTTGACGTTGATGTTTCACCTTCATGAGTTGTACATTTTAGATGTGATAGATAGAATTATTTTAATTGATATGGACATAAAACAGCACTGGTGCTTGAGCACCAGTGCTATAAAGTGGTCTTCCGATTTATGTCTTTGGAGGGTGTGTCACCTGGGGGTGATCACAATAGGATTAGGGTTGTCGGAACGAGACAATCTTTAGGGGAGAGCTCGGAAGAGGTGTGAAAGAAGCCACCTATGTCAAACTAGAAAGGCATCAGAGGAGTTTTACAACATCACTTGTTGTCTGCTTACAAGAATGTCACATCCAAAGATTGTTGCACTCCAAGGTGAAGGTGACCACAAAGGAGTCATTTCACCACAAGGCATGTGAACAACCAGTTGGTATACAAAACATCAGCCTTGCATGGCAACAGCAACAAAGATCTAACAATCCCAACAACCCTAACCCTGTTGTGACCACCCCCATGGGCCACACCCACCGGAGACATAAATAGGGAGACTCCACACCTAAAAACTTAGAAGTGGAGGAGCCTTTTGGATTCAAGGTCTTCAACAAACAAGAAGAGTCCACCTGCCAGAATTCAACCTTTGCGGATTAACACCAACGTGGTTTTGGCTGTGGGACGGACCTTCCTCCAGCAGGCTAGAGGTGGCGGACACCTCTCCCAGCTGGTTCCTGGCAAAAACAGAATATTCTCCGGCGTCGTCAGCAAAAGTCATAGAAATCACCAGGTGACACACTCCGGTCTCCTTCTGGTAGGCAACTTTGTATCTGAAAGAAAGTTCAGAGACTTGTCAACGCCGCCAGCTGCTGCACTCCATTGGGCTCTAGTCTGACCATTTTGTGTCCACCTCATTTTTGAACCATTTTAGTTGTGTTACTGCAAATGGAATGAAACCTCCCGTGAGTTAGGTTGTTTTTGTCTGATTTTGTCATTTCCAACTTGAGCTCTTTAAATGTATCAACAATATAAGGGCTACATCAAATTATACCTTTTGGTTCTATCGTGGCCCTTTTCAGCCAGTTGAAACCCATGAAAACCACATTTTAATTCCTTGTTACTTACTGGATTGAATCATACAATTTGGGTAAAATGGGTTTCATTCCAGACTCAGCACTGGAACTTTTGTTTTTTTGTTTTATACCACATCATTTATCAATTTTTGGAGAAGGGGGACAATTCATGTACTGCAATAGTCTAACTTTTTGAAAGAGGTGTTTAATGACTTACTGCCCTCCAGTGGAGCAAACAAATGACACAATTTAGGTTTGAAGAAGTGGAGATACCCTCTGATACTATGATACCCTCATGGAGAATAATTTAAAAATTTACCACAGGGGTCACCAACATGGTGCCTGTGGGCTGACAACCGGATTTAACAAGTGGACGCTCCCTCTGCTGACAAGAGAAGGACATTTGTTGATGGATGGATGTTTTACAGGATGTTTTAAAATTCCTTTATGAGGTGCCTGCGCATTGTGCAAACAAACTAGGATTGGAATAGTTAGAAAATGAAAATGAATGGATATTTTACACTGATGACAAGAATGAAGATCGTAGTTAACGCACAAGAAGCCAAACCCTGAAGCTGGTAGAGTAGTAAAATCCATAAAGGCCTAAGGGTTAATGGGGTTAACAATCCCTCTCACAAGTTGCGTTAAGAACAGACGTGACAAACCTGTATCCGGTGGTGAGCGGAATGCCGCTCTTCTTCCAGATGATGTGTGGTTTGGGGCTTCCACCAACTTGGCATGCAAAGGCAACGCTTCCCCCCTCAACCAGCTTCTGGACGCCAGGAGTCTTGACGAAGAAAGGAGCAACGGCGGAGGTCTCAGAATCAACCAAGCTCACCTGAGACATGGGCTCTTCTTCAGTTACTCTGCAAAAATATTTCGGTGCAGGTCAGCACGATGGAGGCCCTGAGACGTCCAAGAAACCTCATGGTGATCAACTCACAGTTTTTCTTCAGATTCCTCAGCAACCTCCTCTCGGCTCTCGATGTCTTCAGTCACTGAAAGTCAAAGTCTCTGTGAGAACTGGAAAACTGGGCTCCAACTTAAGAGTCACCTTATTGTTCTTTTTGCGGTTGTTTTTTTGTAATTTTTCTGCTCACTAAAGCATAGCATGCAGGACCGAGTCACTGGGATCATGTCCATGCACAACAGTTGGGAGCATTTCTTTTCTTTGGTGAACTGGAAACATCAACGCCAATGCCAATGTTGGCAGTTGACATGTTTTTCAGTACAAGGTGCAATATGCAAGGTATCACTTGGTCTCCCTAAAAACAGATTTCTCTTGGAAAAAGGTTTAGCTGCATACATTGACTACAAACACTCATACATCAATCTCAGCACATACACATGACATTAGTGAATTACACATTGTCATCCCCAGTCATCCATACCTCAGCCTATAGGTTGCTCATGTTCATTATCTTCAGATGAGTTTTATTTTTAACTATCTGTTGTATTTGCATATTGGTACCTTGTATCGTAGTCCAGATTTTAATAGTTCATACCCACAGTTCAGTACATGTACAGTAAAACGGATGCCAGCTCACCCTGCGCAAATGTATGTTACGGAAACTTCAATCAAGCCTTAAAGAGGGCGCTGGCCCTTCGGCTGGCAGCCCGGCTTTTAACCTTACTGTTAGTCCCCTCTTGAGGGCATCGCAGGAGTGACGGTCATGTACTCGTCCTGCACTTTTCTTAGGGTTAGGCTACCCCTAACCCAACAATCTAGCCTCTGTTACTCATGGAGGGGGTCTGATAAGATGTGTTGAACTTCTTTCATTGTTGTTCAAATAAAGTGGTATCTTGACTTAGGAGTTTAATACGTTCTGTGACCAAGCTCATAACTCAATTTACTCATATGACAAATTAGTTTTCCCATTGAAATGAACTGAAATGCCAACAATCCGTTCCACCCCTGCCCCAAGTGGAGGAGTTCAAGTACCTTGGGGTCTTGTTCAAGAGTGAGGGAAGAAGGGAACAGGAGATCGACAGGCGGATTGGTGCAGCGTCTGCAGCGATGCGGACTTTGTATCGGTCCGTTGTGGTGAACAAGGAGATAAGCCGAAAGGCGATGCTCTCAATTTACCGGTCGGTCTACGTTCCTAAAGAACAAGAATCCGGATACAAGCAGCCAAAATGTGTTTCCTCCACAGGGTGTCCGGGCTCTCCCTCAGACAACGGGTGAGAAGCTCGGTCATCCGGGAGGGGCTCAGAGTTAAGCCGCTGCTCCTCCGTATTGAGAGGAGCCAGATGAGATGCATCTGGTTAGTATGCCTCCCTGGTGAGGTGTTCCGGGCACGTCCCACCGGGAGGAGACCCCGGGGACAACTCAGGACAGGCCGGAGAGACTGTGTCCCCCGGCTGGCCTGGGAAAACCTCGAGATCCCCCCCAGAAGAGCTGGATGAAGCGGATGGGGAGAGGGAAGTCTGAGCTTGCCTGCTAAAGCTACTGCACCCGCGACCTGACCTCGGGTAAGCGGAAGAAAATAGACGGATGGATGTATAGTTCAGCATTAGTATATTTTCCATGCTCCTTGCGAGTGTTTTCATTTTGTATTGTATTGTATGATTGTTTTTCCCGTTCAATAAAAGGCATTACAGAATCGTAATTGCTCAATTTTTTTTCCATTTCCCCCGAAGCAGCGCCGTATCAGAAACTCACTCACACAAAGCAAAAAATAAATTAAAAATCAATCAAGCGATTGCTCGGAACTGGTGAAGCTGAAAAAAGTTGGGACTCTTGTAAGTCAAGGTAGCGCTGTACTTTGTATCTTGGTCCACCTTTGAATCATTCATACTCACAGTTCAGGACATGCAGGCAGTCAGATAACTAATTTTTGCAAGTGGACATGACTCCACTGAGGCTGGACTGACCCTGGACGAGCAGGTAACAGGAGGTGCTGAGGGTTCCTGCCTCGTTAGTGGCGGTGCACGTGAAGCGTCCGCTGTCCTCGGCGAATGCTTCACGGATCAACAAGCGGGCGCACCCGTCGTCGTGGTAGCTGATATGGAAGTCTGTGGAGCTCTCGATCTTGTAGTCCTCTCGGAACCACATGATTATGGGGGCGGGCTGGCCGCTGATCTGGCACTCCAGCGTCACAGACTCACCTTCGGTCACATTTGTGTTATTCAAAGCCTGCAAAAACAAGCAATCACCTTGACAACACTTTCCGTTTCAACTATCACTGATTGATGTTGACAGAACTGTTTGACTCACAGAAACCAAAGCCGGCGGAACCGCCCTGTCACCGTGGGGCATTGCGACGGCTTCTTCTACCACCTGCATAGGCCAACGTTTGAGCACAAATAAGTCAGACATACCAATTCAACATCTTCAACAGCAAACACATTTGACCAGACAACTTGGACGCAACGTAAATGCAGAGAGGGACAAGAGGTGAAAAAGTGAAAAGATTACCGGCAACATCACGTAGTTTCACACAAATGAAGAAATTTAAAAAAAGAAAAGAAAATGGGCTTACCCTAACTACCGACCAGTCACTCTAACAACACCAATTATCATGAACTGTTTTGAGAAACTGGTCCGATGCCACATCGCGTCCTGTGTCCCAACCATTTGACCCACACCAGTTTGCCAACAGAGCTAAAAGATCGAGAGCAGTGCGAGGCTGCTCTTTGTTGACTTTAGACTCTGCTTTTTCACAGAATAGTCCCAGAGAGAATGACAATAAAATTACCGGACTTCCTCTCACCACCTGCTTTGTACATAGGGTCAAAGTGGGTTCCCATCCCTCCATAGCCCTGAGCTTTAACAGCAGCTCCCCACAAGGGTGCGTGCTGAGTCCTCTACTGCCTTGGCACATTAGTGTGCTGTAAGCGATCATCATCTTTGTTCATCTATCCAGGTAAACAGGGACTGGTTAAAAAGCTGCGCGATTTTGAATGTGTTAGCATAGATGTGGAGCTTTGAGTGGGTTGACTAATTGCAGCGCTACATCCCCACCTCCGCCATTTTTGATGTGAGAGAACTGCTCGTAAACTAATACAAGTCAATGGATTAAATAACCTACAAATGTAAGACTAACTCACTAATTTAAATTGGGAAAAATATAGGCACCACAAACAACAAAGATTTGAATCTGATGATTAGAAAGTCTCCCACATCCCAAAAACATCCATGGTAGGTTAATTGAAAACTCTAAATTGCCCGTAGGTGTGAGTGTGAGTGCAAATGGTTGTTTGTTTATCTGTGCCCTGCGATTGGCTGGCAACCAGTTCAGGGTGTACCACGCCTCTCGCCCAAAGATTGCTGGGATAGGCTCCAGCCCGCCCGCGACCCTTGTGAGGATAAGCGGAGCAGAAAATAGTGGTGCACTTGCCAGACTTTGATGCAGGCAGCATGGGTTCAGTTCTCACTGTGGAGAATGCGATGTCACCAAAATTCAATATCTGAGTGAAGGCAGGTGAGCAAATACTTTTGGTAATATTGTGTTTGTTCCTCTTTGTAATCTCTGATTGCCTCATCTTTGTTTCATTAGAGCCGACATAACTGTATAACTGTCTCTGATTTGCTTTTGTTGTTAGCCACACACTGTTGTCTAGGCCTGGTGCGTGCCAGCTCCCTAAGGCTAGTTTCAATGTCAGGTGCTCTGGCCCCAGGAACACACACGACAGTGGCTGGGTTTTTAAGCTTCATGTTACGGATGATGGAGTCAAGTGCAGGTGCCAGTAGACCGAGGAGAAATGGGACTAGTTAAATGAGTGATTCTGTTATGCATCTGAACAGGCTCGCCGCGGTTAACTAGCTGCGTAGAGCTCATGCTAACAGGATTAGTAAGTAGGCTACAACCTACGCTATCAGTCGTGCCCGCAACATCGACAGTTACCAAATTATTCTGCTGTAGTTGGCGGACACGTCCCTCTAGCAGGGAATACCTCTCCAGGAGAAGGGTGCAATTGGTGCATGAGTCCGCTCACGTTTATTTGGCTTTGGAGGTGGTGGGTTAGCCGGGCAGCCGAAGAACCTCAGCAGTGTCCGAACAGTGGTGCGGCTTAAGCTAGTAGCCTCGAAAACAGCTCTACTCCACTCTCAAAAGTTCAAAATCGCCTCAACAAAGTGAAAACAAAGGTACACAGCAATGTAGGTAAACAAAAAAAGTGTTAAGAGTTCATCTCTTGGGTGTCTCTAAGGCGCACACAGCATCGCATGGCTGGAGCTGAGAGTGGGCTGTGTCTCCATCAAAAACGATCAAATAAAAATCTGTGATGTAGCAGGGCTGTGAATGTTGAACTGCGATATAGTGGGGGAACTCTGTGTCCTGTGTTTTTATGGCCCAAGTATATGGTCATGTCAGAAGGATGGGCTTTACGTGTATTAGCAGGCTTGATACTGCCGGAATCACAGTCAACAGAAAACACTGAATGTGATGATATGTCGCGAGAACAATAACAACAATAACAACAACCCACACACCCACCAGAAAACGGTGAACTCTACACCTGAAAAAGACTCTGAATTATAGACAAAATGTCTTTGACAACCAAAAAGAATCCAGTTGTCTCCATTCATCCATCCATCCATCCATTTTCTGAACCGCTTATCCTCACTAGGGTCACGGATGTGCTGGAGCCTATCCCGGCTATCTTCAGGCGAGAGGCGGGGTACACCCTGAACTGGTCGCTAACCAATCGCAGGGTACATAGAAACAAACAACAATTTACACTCACATTCACACCTACAGGCAATTTAGAGTCTTCAATTAACCTACCGTGCATGTTTTTGGGATGAGGGAGGAGACCGGAGTACTCGGAGAAAACCCACGCAGGCACGGGGAGAACATGCAAACTCCACACAGGCGGGGCCGGGGATTGAACCCCGGTCCTCAGAACTGTGAGGTAGACGCTCTAACCAGTCGACCACCTTGCCCGTTGGGGAACACAAACCATAATAATCGCAACAGGTACGAGGAGGTGTTGGAATGTCAGGATCAGAAAGAGTAGGATTTTGTCATACACATCCACCAGTCATTAACCAAACAACAAAGACAAATGTAATAAAAAAATCTTTAAAATGAGATAAACACACACAACATATTGTTGATGTTTCCTTCACCTGTGTGACATAGATGAGCTGCTGGTCCTGGTCCAGCTGGGCCACGCTGCTGCTGGAGCCTGCTTCATTCAGGAAGCCCGCCTGCTTCCAGGGGGGAAGGATGTCAGAGCTGCCGCCCAACTGGTGCGTGCCCATTGGGGACATGACGGCCCTTAAAGTGAGAGAGAGTCTGATGACCCCACCACTTTCCCAAACGCAAAAAAAAAACAGCTGAACACCGCTGCGACTGAATTAGACTGGCCAATCGGGGAAAAAATTACAGTCGGCGACTCATCCTCCCACATCCAACAACTCGATACAATTAAAAACAGCATCCCGTCGTGTTCTTATCAGGAAACAACATTTGTAATGCTTTGACCCTACAATCCTTTGACTCTACCTCCCCATAACCCAATATTCCTTTGTCCCTACCTGCCAGGCGTAGACGTAGGCGCTTTGACGTGTCTGACAGGCGAGGGTGACTGCTGCCGTTCCACCGTCGCCCTGCTGATGGCTGACGGCTGAGTTGGCGACAAGGATGTTGGTTTGGGAGCCACTCTGGGTGCAGTTTTGTGGGCCAGGAGCTCTGTCACGCCCTCCACCTGCATCTCCATGGTAGCCATGGTCTGAAAACTGGCCTCCGTCCTCTGGGGAGGAAAGCAACATTTGAGCAAGACAAATAAAGAAGCCATCAGTGATCCCACTGAATCTGCACATCATTCCTTCTTTCCAATTTCAATTGACAAACAAATTCAAAAAGTGAAGACGACTGATTATTTCACCAAGAACTCATGCTATATTGTGGATTTTTTAGCGATAGTTTTTTATGGGCATTTCCTAGGGGTGTCACTGTTCGTTTTTACACTGATTCGATACTGTTAAAGGTCTTAACCATCCAATTAAGAGGAAAAAAAATTATAACATCAAATACATTTTTAAAAAGCAGATATAGCACTACTTCAGGAAACCCATTTTGAAACGATTGAATCCCATGCATTCACGTCTAGTGCAAATAGCCAAAGCAAGGGTGTGTCAATTTGAATAAACAAAAATGTACAGTTTAAGTATCGTAAGGAGGCTACAGATGATGCAGGACATCCTATGTTACTTCTTGCAGAGATTCAGGGCCTTTTTATTATTTATTTATTTATTTATTATGATATTTATAATGTCATACATTTATTAATTATCCATCCATCCATTTTCTGTACCGCTTATCCTCACAAGGGTCGCAGGCGTGCAGGAGCCTATCCCAGCTATCTTCGGGTGGGAGGCGGTGTATATCCTCAACTGGTCGCCAGTCAGAAAACCCACACAGGCACGGGGAGAACATGCAAACTCCCCACAGGCGGGGCCAGGATTTAAACCCTGGTCCTCGGAACTGTGAGGCTGATGTGCTAACCAGTCGTCTACCGTGCCGCCATTTATTAAGTAATATATATATAATATATAATATATATATGTAATATATAAATATATATATATATATATATATATATATATATATATATATGTAATATATAATGTAATATATATTATATATATATATATATATATATATTATATATATATATATATATATATATATATATATATATATATATATTACTTACTTTATTAATATTAAAGTAAGGGTTCAATCCCCGGCCCCGCCTGTGTGGAGTTTGCATGTTCTCCCCGTGCCTGCGTGGGTTTTCTCCGGGCACTCCGGTTTCCTCCCACATCCCAAAAACATGCATTAATTGGCGACTCTAAATTGCCCGTAGGCATGACTGTGAGTGCGAATGGTTGTTTGTTTCTATGTGCCCTGCGATTGGCTGGCAACCAGTTCAGGGTGTACCCCGCCTCCTGCCCGATGACAGCTGGGATAGGCTCCAGCATGCCCGCGACCCTAGTGGGGAGAAGCGGCTCAGAAAATGGATGCATGGATATATTCATTCATTCATTCCGCTTATCCTCACTAGGGTCGCGGGCGTGCTGACAGACAAGATATTTAATGTTCAAAATTATGAACTTAGAATTTTATGGCTGCAACACGTTCCAAAAAAGCTGGGACCGGTGGAAAAAAAGACTGAGAAAGTTGAGAAATGCTCATGAAACACCTGTTTGGAACATCCCACAGGTGAACAGGCTAATTGGGAAAAGGTGGGTGCCGTGATTGGGTATAAAAGGAGCTTCCCTGAATTGTCATTGTCACATGTAAAGATGGGGCGATGTTCACCTCTTTGTGAACAATTGTGTGAGAAAACAGACAATTGTTTAACAGTTGTCTGTTTTCGAACAGTTTAAGGACAATGTTCCTCAAAGTACAATTGCAAGGACTTTAGGGATTTCATCATCTACAGTCCATAATATCATCAAAAGGTTCAGAGAATCTAGAGAAATCACTGCATGTAAGCGGCAAGGCCGAAAACCAACATTGAATGCCCGTGACCTTCGATCCATCAGGCGGCACTGCATCAGAAAAACAACATCAATGTGTAAAGGATATCACCACATGGGCTCAGGAACACTTCAGAAAACCAATGTCAGTAAATACAGTTCGGCGCTACATCCATAAGTGCAACTTGAAACTCTACTATGCAAAGCAAAAGCCATTTATCAACAACACCCAGAAACACCGCCGGCTTCTCTGGGCCCGAGCTCATCTAAGATGGACTGATGCAAAATGGAAAAGTGTTCTGTGGTCCGACAAGTCCGCATTTGAAATAGTTTTTTTAAATTGTGGACGTCGTGTTCTCTGGGCCAAAGAGGAAAAGAACCATCAGGACTTATGGACGCAAAGTTCAAAAGCCAGCATCTGTGATGGTATGGGGCTGTGTTAGTGCCAATGGCATGGGTAACTTACACATCTGTGAAGGCACCATTAATGCTGAAAGGTACATACAGGTTTTGGAGAAACATATACTGCCATCCAAGCGACGTCTTTTTCATGGACGCCCCTGTTTATTTCAGCAAGACAACGCCAAACCACATTGCGCACGTGCGTGGCTTCGTAGTAAAAGTGCGGGTACTAGACTCGCCTGCCTGCAGTCCAGACCTGTCTCCAATTGAAAATGTGTGGCGCATTATGAAGCGTAAAATGTGACAACGGAGACCCCGGACTTTTGAACAACTGAAGCTGTACATCAAGCAAAAATGGGAAAGAATTCCACCGACGAAGCTTCAACAATTATTGTCCTCAGTTCCCAAACATTTATTGAATGCTGTTAAAAGAAAAGGTGATGTAACACAGTGGTAAACATGACCCTGTCCCAGCTTTTTTGGAACGTGTTGCAGCCATAGAATACTTAGTTAATGATTATTTGCTAAAAATAATAAAGTTTATCAGTTTAAACATGAAATATCTTGTCTTTGAAGTGTATTCAATTAAATATAGGTTGAATATGATTTGCAAATCATTGTATTTTATTTTTATTTATGTTTAACACAATGCCCCAACTTCATTGGAATTGGGGTTGTATATACACACACACACCCATGCACACACGCACACTCACACACACACACACACCTCACAGTTCTGAGGTTGCGGGTTCAAATCAGGCCTCCCTGTGTGGAGTTTGCATGTTTTCCCCATACCTCCGTGCATTTTCTACGGATACGCTGGTTCCCTCCCACATCCCAAAAACATGCATGGTAGGTTAATTGTTTATATGTTCCCTGCGAATTACTGGGGACCAGTTCAGGGTGTACCCCGCCTCTCGCCCAAAGATTATGTAGCTGGGATAGGCTCCAGCACACCCGCATCCCTATTGAGGATAAGCGGTATGGAAAATTAATGAATGAATATATATATAAAACAATGATTCGATCCATGTCACAATTTGTGCATGCCAAGGTTCAAAGACGATATTGGTTCACTTAGAGCAATACGATCCAAAATGATTCAGTGGCTTGATATTGATTCAGTGACATTTGAGCCAAAAATTCATCCAGTGTGACTGTGAAATTAATACCTGCATACTGGACAGTGCAGGTGAAATTCCCTATATTCCTGTTGTGTCTTTTAAGTGAATGAAGTCAAATTAATTATGGTTCTTATAAATAAATATTTTCCTGATGTACTTGTATTGCTTTCCAATAAAAACAAAGGGGAAAATAGCAACTTATTGTTATTCATAACATTTCAGCTATGATTTTACTGGTTTGGATAGTTTTGAGTGTCATGAGCTGCCCTGCAGTTCTAATGTCGAAGCCTGGGTGGGGCTTTACGCCCTCTCGCTCTCTCTCTCCCCTCCCCTCTCTCTTTCCAGCACCTTCCTTGGCCGCAACCTGTCACCAATCAGCCCTTGTTACCACCTGCTTTTAAGCCTGCCTGACCCCGGAAAACCTTGCCAGAGTATCGAAGCTTCTCCTGCGGTACAACGGCTCCCCAGTTACCAAGTAAGCTACGTTATTCCTCGTCATCTTTCTGACCTCCATGTTTCTCCTTGTCCTCAGTGTTCCCTCCATGTTACTCGTCAAGTGGATTCCTGTCACCACGCCGCCAAGCTAGCCGCCTGTCCTCGTCACCGCCTGCCACACGTTTTCTGCCACAACAATCCGCCAGCACAGCTCAAGGACCATCCCCATTCCCCTTTTTTCAATAAACTTGTCATCACAACCTCTTAGCCTCCGTCTGCTCGTGGGTCCAGTCTATATCAACTTGTGACAATAAGGGGATCCTTGGGAAAAAATGGGGTCCCTGGACCCAAAAAGTTTGAGATTCACAGTTCTAAACAGTCAAATACTAATAACTAGAACTGAAGCACCACTTTTCATAATAGTGTTAGATCTAATTACGTGAACAAACGTTCTCGTTGTAACACAACGTGAGGCTTGGAAACAGGCAACCAGTAGTTGAAGGTGTCGCCCGTCCTCCTCGTACTTTGCTATCGTTCTTTTAAAAGCTACAAATAGTTTTCCACCGGCTGCACTTGGTTATACATTCAGCAGCACTCTCAGCCTTTCTTCTGTCAACATTTTCACACAATAATTACAACACTTTACACTCATACTTGATCGCTGCTTCGTAATGTTGTTGACAAATGCGTCTCTATGTTAGCAGCTAGCTTGCTCAGCTAAAGTCGCTTCAAAGGGTTCAAGGCACACTGAGGTAAGTCACATGCACACCTCCATATCAAGTCTGCCGTGCGTGAATCCATCCATCCATTTTCTGAGCCGCTTCTCCTCACTAGGGTCGCGGGCGTGCTGGGGCCTATCCCAGCTATCATCGGTCAGGAGGCGGGGTACACCCTGAACTGGTTGCCAGCCAATCGCAGGTCACATACAAACAAACAACCATTCGCACTCACATTCACACCTACGGGCAATTTAGAGTTTTCAATTAACCTCACTTATATGCCTGAGAGTATTGTACGCTCTGTTTATGTGTTGTTGCGCCAGGCGTTCAAGACGCAGATATTTAAAAGTTTCAAATTTGGTAACAACTATGCTAATTTATGTTAGCCCTTCTATGGTGTTTTGCATTATATGTTGGCTTTAAGCCAGGTTAGACAAAATGATACAGTTTGGTTGAACATTTTGGTGTATACAAGTACATCTCAATAAATTAGAATAGTGTCAAAAGCTTAATTTAGTTAGCTAGTTCAGTTCAAAAAGTGAAATTCATAGAGAGGCAAGACACACACAGAGTGAAATATTTCATTATTTTTTAAATATGTATAATCAGAATCAGAATCATCTTTATTTTGCCAAGTATTTCCAAAAAACACATAAGGAATTTGTCTCCGGTAGTTGGAGCCGCTCTCGTACAACAACAGACAATCAATTGACAGAGAACACTTTTGAGACAGAAAGACATTGAGAAAAACAGTCACTGAGCAATAAATGGTTGCTAGTTATCTGGTAATGCCGGTACAATAGGTTTTTTTTGTGCAAAAAGATGCAGAGTCCTCTAGCACTTAGAGCCGTTTGAATGACTAATATAGCAATAGTCCGGTGCAATGACCATTGTGCAAAGGGCGCCGAGACTTCAAGTTTGCAGTTTAAAGTGACTAGTAGTACGATAATCTGGGACAATGTTGATTGTGCAAATGTTGCAGATACTCCTCAGTCAGTGTGCAAGTGGTGCAGATGCTGCTCTGGCATGAGTGGCCAGTATTGGTCAACAACTGACTGTCTGTTGTACTAGAGCGGCTCCAACTACCGGAGACAAATTCCTTGTGTGTTTTGGACATACTTGGCAAATAAAGATGATTCTGATTCTGATTCTGAACAGATATGCAAATAGTGCAGCATGACTACTACAGTGAGTGCACGAGTAATGTATAATTGCCCTGACAGAAATGTGACAACAAACTCAAGACAAAAATAATAATAATAATAAAATAATTTTGATGATCTATATTTTTTCCCTATCACAAGTGGGTCTGGAACTTATCCCCCACGATCAATCCAAGATCCTTGTATTTGTTTTCTAATCTGACACATTCAAATGAAAATATTACTTATACTTTTAGTTTTTGCTCCAGTTTATTGATTGACTGATTAGGTGTTATTCAATAGCTGTCAATGGTCAAATGAGTGTGTGGTTCCAGCCTACTACTTTCTTTAGGTCTGTCAACCGACTGATTTTTTTTTTTTAAATCTGAATAATCACACTTTTTAATTTTGATTAATCGCGATGAATAACACGTGCTAAATATACCACACATAATACCACATTTTCCTTTGAGATGGTATTTTGAGCTTGTTGCGCTTCAATGCGCTCCACTACATGCAAAGTGACTTTGTTTTATCTATAGTCCCATCTAGGTGACTTTTGATGCAAAATTTGCCCCAAAGGAATCGGCCAGTCAGTCTCTCCTCACTCATCTTTGCACCAAAACTTTGTGCTCAAAATAAATTGTGTGATTAATCGGTGTTAATACATGACTAAGGTGATAATTTTTTGTGATTAATCATATGCATTAACGCATTAATTTTGACAAACCTAATTTTGATCCTCTTTCTCCCATCTTTTTTTCTATTGGATGTGGCCGTTTTCGATGAAACCCCATCGACTGATACCCTGCCTGACTCCATGACTTCCTATTATACCGGCCTGGGACCAGCACTGAGTTGGACTGCCTTGAAATAAGGTGTCATTTTTTGATTCCTGAATACCAAATTGAAAATGAAAAGACTGAATTACATGCACATTGGACTGGAATATTCAATCAGTTTCTGTACCTGCTCCACTCTGGTCTGACGACTCATCTGTGAGCTGGAAACCTGTGAACTGGAAACGAGGGTCTTGGTTTTCTTAGCTGGGACAACTTCCTCGCCTGCATGACCACAAAATGGTCCAAAGTTATCTCGATGGCTCCTTTTCAAAGCCCTTCGAGTAGGTCTCGACACTTAGCTGACATGATTCATTCAATTGTATATTTTCCATCCATTCATTTTCTAGAGCACTTGTTCTCATTAGGGTCGCCCAATATCAGCTTTTTTGGAGTAGTGTAAGTTTTCACACTTTTTACAAATGCTTAGCTTAGCACAAATCAACATTGCAGACACTCACCGTGAACCAGCAGCTCGGCGGAGGATGTGGCTCGACCGCTACTGTTGCTGGCCGTCACAGAGTACGTCCCGGAGTCTTCCGGGAAGGCCTCAGCGATCAGCAGACTGTACTGGTCTCCGTCCCGGACAATGGTGAAGTCGGCCGAGCTCTGGATCTCAGCTCCCTCCCGGTAGAACATGACCGCAGGTGATGGAATGCCGGTGACTCTCACACTGAGTCTCACCTGGCTGCCCTGCCGCACCGTCGAGCTCTGAAGTCTCTGAAGGAAACTGGGAGGCGATGTCTCGGCTGCACGTGGAAAATATTTACATTTCAACCGTTGTGCCTCAGTCATGGAGAGGTAGACTCTTTCAACACAGGGTCTCACTGCTACCGCTGTAACAGGTGCCTTTAAAGAATTTATGTCTATGTGAGGTCTTGAAGGGGAAGAGGAGTTAAAATCGTAAAGGGCACGTTGAGGAGGTCAGAGTACCTAATGACCACCTGAGGTTTCCAAGGGAACATTGAGTTGGTCAGAGGAGTTTAAGAGGCCCTGAAATCTTGAAAAAGACATCAAGTAGGTCAGAGGAGTTAAAGACAACCTGAGGACTTGAAGTGGACGAGGACTTTAAGACTACCTGCGATCTTGAAGGGGACGTCGAATAGGTCAGAGGGGTTTTTAAAGACCACCTGAGGTTTTGAAGGGGACGTGGAGTAGGTCCCAAGTGTTAAACACCACCTGAAGGGTCTAGTCTGGGTCTCACCTGTAACAGCGAGTTCTGCGGTGCTGGTGGCTTGTCCGGCTCCGTTTGTGGCCCGGACCGAAAACCTCCCGCTGTGCGCTGCATTGACGGCGTCGATGCTCAGAACAGCGTGGCCGTCGCTGAACGAGATCTGAATGCCGGGCAACGCGGCGGCCGACAGAACCTGGCCATCGCGGAACCAGGACACCTCGGGAACCGGAGCACCTGGAGGGCAGACGAGAACTGGAGTCATATGGTGTTCAGTTTAGTTTGAAAGGTGGCTTTGGATTGTGTTTTCTAATAAATCCGGGTGTGTTGTAACACGTTAAATGTGTTTAAACCTGCAAGTTCTACACTGAAAATTTTTGTTCACTATCCACGTTCCTTTGTCTTAATTTTGTCATTTCTATCTTCAGCTTTTTAAATATATCAATAATAAATTGTTTCAAGCAATTCAAAGCTATGGGAACCACATTAATTTAAAATTATGTGGATGCAATTGCGTAATTAATAGCGCCGGAGTGTCCAAAAAATAGTTTTTCATTTGACTGATGATTCCGAACTACATAGTCCACTATATCAAGATCCTGATATGGGGATTAGGAAGTAGGAGTGATCGTTCCCTCATTCCCTACTCCCTAATCACTCTACTGTATCGGAATTTTGAGTGGACTTTTCAGTCCACCGTATTTACTGTAAATTCCGTTTGGGAGACGAGACTTTACGGACAGCAAACGGGTCTTACCGCTCACTTGCGCCCGGAAGGTGGCAGCACTACCCTCTAGTGCCACCACGCTCTGAAGCGGCTGCGTGAAGGTCGGGGCCTGTGTCGACATCTTCTTCTTCTTGTTTGCTTGGCGGCCTGCAGGAGAACAAAAAAAAAAACACTTTGGAGCAGGAACTTTATTCAAAAAGTCACTGAAGAGCACCGTTCACGCCAGAACAATACCATCATTGTTATGACTAATAACGACGGTTTATTGTTTGACAATTATTGTTATTATGTTTTTTTATTGATTTACACATTTGTTATAGTTTGACTGTTGTTATTTTTTTGTTATTTGTATGACTAATAACTAGTGTTGTTTTTTTTTGCTGTTATTGTTGACAAACAATTGTGTTATTGTTCGGCCGTTCTTGATATGACTAATACTTTTTGTTTGAATGTTTTGGATGTTGTTATGACTGATAGCTATTGGGGTTTGACTATTATTATGATTTATATGTATAGTTAGGGTTAGCTGTTGTTTAGTTGTTTAACTGTTATTGTTATGACTGGTAACTATTGTTATCTTTTGGTAATTATTGTTATGACTGATGACTACTACTACTGCTGTTATTCTTCATTACAATATCTCCCTGAGCTCCAATTATTTTTAGATTTCACAAATATTATGTTTATTTGTTGTCATGTTTGTTGCTAATTATCTTGCTTGGTTTCAAGCGCTTCATTCAAAATTCTAATTTTTTTTTTGCTTTTCGTTGAAATGTGGATGAGCAACTGGGTTAATCGAGCGGATAGTATACGCTTCCTGCACCCCGAGACACAGACAACCTACACTAATATACACGCTACACACACGATACGTTTGCTGAATACAGGTATGCTCACCAAACGATTATTGTACATCACCTCCACTAAATACACACTATACACTTAAATACCGCACACACAGACACACACACACACACACGCACACACACTGTTGTCGGCCTGTCACTGCAGTCCGGTACAGCTCCTTCTTGCCTTTGACCAGCAGGTGGCTCTAGCCTAACCTTTGCCACACATGCACACACACGCACACGCGCGCACAGACACGCACACACACACGCTCACGCTTCTAGTTTTTGACCTTCTCTGCTGTTGTATTATTATACATGTTGTTTGATAGTTATTATTATGACTATAAGATGGTGGAAACGCATAACTTCCTATCTGCAAGATTTTCTGATTGGCAGATTTCACCTTGACAAAAAAAACATACCATTCTGCAAGAAAACACTTTTTTCTAAAAAAAAAAAAAAAAAAAACATTTTTGAAGGTAGGAGGTTTTGCGTTTCTGCTTGTTATGATTTATATTGTTCTGGTTTGACTATTACTATTAGGACTAACAAGCAGTGCTGGGAAAAAATAATGTTGCTGACACATCTTGCTGTAAACGCGTAATCGAATGAATTCCGATGTCAAACGTTGCATTGGCGTTACCGTTAGCAACAGCGAACTGTGGCGCCTCACTCGCTGAGACAAGAGCTGCAAATAATGTGTTATCTCTATGTTTTATTTCTGATTGTCCTTCTTTAGAGGGGAGGGGGTACAAAAGTGATGATGATTGGCTGCAGGTCAAGTACAATTTTAAGGTAAACCAATGAGTGGCAGTGTTCAGCTTGGAGGTGCCGTGGTCCCAAAAGTCAATGTCCGGAGCGCTCGGCTGACTTTGAAGTGCCGTTTTTACAATGTCCGACTTCAAGGTCACTGACGGAAAGCCGGCAAAACACAAGTGTGAACTGAACATGAGCTCATCCTCGAGAAAAGTGTTTGTTGTGAGGAACTCCGATCTCATGCAGTTAGGCAGGCTCTATTTTGTCTGCATGCTGGGAGACATCCATCCATCCATTTTCCATAGCGCTCCTCCTTACGCGGGTCGTGGACGTGCTGGGGCCTATCCCAGCTGACTCTGGGCGAGACACCCTCAACTGGTCTCCACCCAGTCGCAGTGCTGGGAGACAATTTTTCTTTTAATTTGACAATACATTGACTTTAAATGGTTGCTAATTAATAATCAACTTTTTGTAGTGAAAAAAAACATTGAATTTGGTATGTGTACCAGTTGTGCTTTGAGGTCCAATAAATATGAGCTGACGTTAACGCAGTTCGACTCGAGGCAGGTGGCCCATCCAACCCGCTCAAAAATCCATATTTGAAGGCTTTGCAAAATTGGAACACAATAATGACTTTCCCTGCTAACTAATAACATTTTAGAATTTGTAGTTCTATTACTGATTCAACTACTACTATGCAAGTAACAAGTAACTATAACTATTTACTTTTTGAAGTAATTTGCTGAACACTGCTAATAACTATAATTTGTTTGACTGATATTGTAATAAAGAATAACTATTGTTAATTTTGTACTGTTATTGTCATGACTAATAACCATTTTTCTTATTTACAATAATCATGACCAATGAGTGCAATTACTAATAAGGTGTGACTACAAGTGCTAATGTGTGTTTTGGGTAGTTTGTTGACTGCGTAATGTCAGCAAAGTTCTTTGCTGGCAGACGAGTGCGACAGCTGACACCCCCACCCCCAAAGCCACAGACCCCGCCGACACCCCCCACCCACCCAGCAACATCACCGAGGATGTTATAATTAGGTGGGGGGGCTGGGCCAGAGGTGACGGGCGGCGGCAGCTGAAGGAGGCGACCTATCAAACCAGAACCAGCCGGGATCATAAAGATACACACACACCACATACACCACACTATATATGTATATATATATATATATATATATATATATATATATATATACACACACACACACACACACACACAGACACACACACACACACACCATTATGTAGGAGAGATGTTTAGTATTTAATGATGTCACTTTCTGTTTCTTTGTCATTGGACAAAAGTTTTTTAAATGAAAACTCCTTCATTGGTTTATTTTTGGACAAATAGTACCTCATCTGTAATAATAGATCATCATCATGTCGTTAATGTGCTTATGTGTGAATGTACATCACTTTCCAATCAATTCAAGATGTCAATCAAGTTTCTGATTGGCCGAAAGAAAGATGACACTTTTTTTTCTGTTTTGTTTTTTCTTCATCAGGGTCACGGATGAGCTGTTGTTGATCCCAGCTGACATTGGGCGAGTGGCGGGGTACACCCAGGACTGGTCACCGGCCAACTGTGGGCCACATTCACACCCGAGCACGGTTTCAAGTCTTCAGTGAATCTAACGTGCATGTTTTCGGAAGTACTCGCAGAAAACCGTGCTTCTATGGGTTTTCCTTGGGTACTCTGGCAAACATGCAAACTCCACACAGGAAGGCCAGAGGCCGGATTCGAGGCCCAACCTCAGAACTGTGAGGCGGTCGTGCTAACCACTAAGATGACGCTTAGGAAGCCAAAAAGTTCTGTTGGACCTCAGATGATGACATTGATTCAATTAGGTCCGGCCCAATTGTGTTGTGTTCAACTGAATTGAGATGATTCAATAATAATCAATAATTCTCATGTCATCGATGAGTCATGTCAGAACCTGATGGATGAAGAATTTGAAATCCAACCTGGGTGTCAGTCAGCAGCACTGGCTGAGCGCTGCACATTGCTGCTAAAAATAGAATTTTGATTGACAGGCAGCATGTGGCACATAGCTGGCCACAGGTTGGGGGGGGTCGGTCAAGTGACGATTCCCTTAAAAAGTCATCGGCCCCCGGTTGAAATATCCCCCCGCCCTCACCCTAGCTATTTGGGATTTTTGTCCAATTTGTTTCATGCGACCTGTGCACAAAATCTGCAAAATTTCCCTAAATTAACGCCACAATTCTGTTTACGAAGGAGCAAGGGGGAGGTCGGGGTGGGTGTCCGGGGGCAGGGGTTCTGGTTATTACTCACGTGAAAGGCCGCCTGCCGATGTTGGGACGGAGCCCCCCGATGAAGCCAAGCAGTTCCGTGATCCTCCGAGTTTGTCCTCAAAGATGGGCACCCTAAAAGACAAAACTACACCCCCGTGTAGTCCTCCAGCCGAGGTAGGCTGGGAAGGAAGACTGCTCAGGGGGGACAGTAGCCGCTGTCACCCTTTTATACCAGGAGGGGAAGGGGCGCACTGTGCCCCCCGGAGACTTCTCATTGGCTGAGCTGACATGCAGGAGGGCATCATGGGATGTGGAGCCCAGCACTTTTTCAAAACAACAATGACCCCCACCACCACCCCCACCCCCTTCCAAATGATTGATCCCGTTGATGTTTTGAAGACAGTAATGGGTGTTGGAGGGGGGTCGGGGTCCAAATTGAGGCAGAGGCTGTGGCTGTCAAGCAACGTGTCCCCTGTAGCCCCGCCCCCTCTTATAACACACGCAGCCCTCATCATCTTCATCCCCGTCTTCCTCACGCTGCTCCTAACCCACAAGTCAGCGTCAAGGCCTCATTTAAGAAAAGACATTGCTTCAAAACATGAAAGAGTTCATTGAAGCCCGAACTTGGAACACGAAACGTTGCTTGCAACCCAAATTGGAAACAGTTTCCTGACTTCAAAACACTTCCGTTTGTTTGGCAACCTAAATGAACCCTAACTGTAACCCGGGGGGCAATTAATTTGCCAAACATGAGAAATTGGTGGCAAAAACTGCGCCCCACGTTAATTGACAGTATTATTTATTCAGTATTCTGGGAGTAAAACTTAAAAGTTGTCCGAAAAATACTCAAGTACAGACACCTGAAAAAGTACAGTAACTATTTGTAACTAACATTACAAATAACCAATATTCAAAGAGACAATGCTCTATGTTCCACATGTCCACACACCATCTATCCATCCATTTTCCGAACCGCTTATCCTCACGCGGGTCGCCGGCGTGCTGAACCCAATTCTCAGCTGACTCTGGGCGAGAGGCGGGGTACACCTTGAGCTGTTCGCCATCCCAAACGCGCACTGAAGAAAAAAAAGATGTAATAAGCACTAGTGTCCACTAGAGGGAACTAAATCCAAGCCTAAAAACAAAACGCCTGGCCCGTGACATGATTGTTACCTTGCTCGACGAGACGTCACAATGCATTTTCTGATCCTCTTGTCCTCCTGACGTGTTGCGGGCGAGCTGACGCCTTTCCCAGCTATCATCGGGCGAGAGGCGGGGTACACCCTGTACTGGTCGCCGGGCAATCGCAGAGCACATAGAAACAATCAACTATTCACACTCACATTCATGCCTACGGGCAATTTAGAAACCTAAGCTGGATGGTTTTGGAATGTGGGAGGAAACCGGAGTACCAGGAGAAACCCCACGCAGAACATGCAAACGCCACACAGGCGAGGCCGGATTTGAACACGTAACGTCAGAACTGTGAGGCAGATGTCTTAACCAGTCCAAAAAAAAAAAGACGACGCCAGTGGGAGGTAAACCCAATATTGATCAAACTATACAAAATACTTCAAACAGATGAATATTGAATTTAGGTTGTGTCAAAAATGACATATTTTGAAAATGGGGGTACTCGCCAACTTCTTTTAAAATTGACTAACCGGCCAAAATGATCATCTCAGATTATTTGAAAATATATTGTGAGCTTCCTGGTGAAAACTTCTC
Source organism: Phycodurus eques (assembly GCF_024500275.1). Lineage (NCBI taxonomy): Eukaryota > Metazoa > Chordata > Actinopteri > Syngnathiformes > Syngnathidae > Phycodurus > Phycodurus eques. The sequence continues at coordinate 211,139 of NC_084536.1, forward strand.
TTACACATATGGTCAATTTTGGAAATGGTTATTGCGGTGCATAGTGACATTATGTCATACTGGGTGAAAATATGGCACCCGCGCATGGCACTGTCCGCACTTTTTTTTTTCTGCCTTTGTCCGTCACTAACTTTTTAAACAATGATATTGGGATGAACAAGGTGAGTTTTACTATTAGTTGCATAGTGTTTGGGGCAAAGAATTGAAAACAAAATTGAACAGAAGTAGTGCTGACTTTGGGAGCCATCCATCCATTTTCCATAGCGCTTGCGCTTATCCTAACACGGGTCGCAGGCGCCCATCTCAGATGACTCTGGGCGAGCGGCGGGATAGACCCTGAACTGGTCGCCAGCCAATCGCAGGGCACAAAGAGACAAACAACCATTCGCACTCACATTCACACATACGAGCAATTTAGAGTCATCGGTTAACCTCGCGTGCATGTTTTTGGAATGCGGGAAGAAACCAGAGTACATGGAGAAAATCCAAGCAGGCACAGGGCGAAAATGAAGACTCCGCACAGGGGAGGCCGGGTTTGAAGCCGGGTCCTCAGTATTGTGAGGCAGATGTGCTAACCAGTCCTCCACCATGCCGCCTCTTTGGGAACCAACAGCTGCAACGTAGAGTGCGGGTGGTGGTATGCATGGTGGTAGGCTGGCATCTTGCCATTAATGTCATTAAACTGAAATGAAACGAAAGCAGACAATGAAGGGCTTTCCTTTTGCTTTCCTTTTGCCTTCTTTTTGCTTTCCTATTGCTTTCCTTGAGCTTTCCTTTCCTCGCTCCAACTGGCAAAGTAGGCCGAGACTAAACCGAACCCGTTCACAGCAAAGGTGAACACGGTTGTGCCACATTTGGCCAGGGCAAACGATTGTTTTGCTCGGCTTACCATGAAATGTAACGTTATTGTTCTCGTTTTTACAGGCGCCCAGTGTATCCATTCACGTTGCGATCATGTCACAGTGCTTTGGAAATATATGTAACACGTGTTTGTTGTTCATTGATTTGGACGATTGATTTTGGACTTGTTGGAGGTCCTGCACTCGACAAGCAGGCGGGGGTGGGACGGAGGCCGGACGGGGGGGACGTTGCTCCAGGAGTTGCCAATGTTGACCTAGAAAGGCCCGCTTGTCCAAGGCCACGTTCATTTCCACCGGGTCCTTCTTCAACCGTTTGGCAAAGCTCACCAGGACGCTGGAGTGTGTGTTAAATTGTTGTGTGTGTGCGTGTGTGCACGTGTGTGTTGACCTGACGGATGTTGTCGTGAGTTGTGTTGCTCTTCTCACAAATCCTATTCCAATGTGCGGTATTTGATCTCCTGCCAGCGTTTTCCTCCACCGACGGGACCGACGGGACCGGCGTGACGTCTCCCGGCTGCCAGTTTCAGTTGGACCACGTCGGGTCCCCGCTGGTCTTGTGTGGACAGCATCCGGTCCCCGACTGTCTTCCTGCTGACTTGGCGATACAAAGCGTCCATTGAGGCGTTTCCGTCAGACCGGGTCCGCGTGACAGCGACATTGAGGTTCCCATGACAACCACAACGGGGCGACGACCCCCCCACCGCCACCACACCACCCACCCACCCACACCTCCCTACCCCCAACACCACCACACACCCCCTCCTCTCGGCAGTCCCTGCCCTGCACCAAAGTCCACTCTTTGCTTTGCCAATGCCGGTTTCACTCAGTGGCCAGCTGCTGGGCCCTTCATTGGAAAAAGTGATAATAGGCAAGCGGTTACCATGACAACCTTCATCTCGTTCACATGACCACAACATGAATATCAACACATGATCATGTCAACGAGATGTTTCTCATGTTGTGGTCATATTTAGTGGATGTTCCTCATGTTGTGGTCATGTCAGCATGATATTTCTTATGTTGTGGTCACGTTAACGTGATGATCCTCATGTTGCGATCATGTTTATTTCACTTTTCTCATGTTGTGGTCATGTAAATGTGATATCCCTCACGTTGTTGTCATGTTAACGAGATATTGCTCATGTTGTGGTCATGTTAACGTGATATTCCTCATGTTGTGGTGATATGAATGTGATATTCCTCATGTTGTCGTCACGTTAGAGTGATGTTTCTCACGTTGTGGTCATGCTAACGTTATGGTCATCATGCTGTGGTCATGTTAACATGATGATCCTCATGTTGTGGTCATGTCGAGTAATGTTTCTCACGTTGTGGTCATGTTAACGTTATGGTTCTCATGTTGTGGTCATGTTACTGTGATATTCCTCATGTTGTGGTCATGTAAATGTGATATTCCTCATGTTGTGGTCATGTGAACGTGATGTTCCTCACATTGTGGTCACGTTAACATGATGATCCTTATGTTGTGGTCATGTTTATTTGATGTTTCTCATGTTGTGGTCATGTTAGCATGATGATCCTCATGTTGTGGTCATGTTTATTTGATGTTTCTCATGTTGTGGTCATGTAAATGTGATATTCCTCATGTTGTGCTCATGTGAATGTGATATTACTCGTATTGTGGTCATGTTAACATGCTGATCCTTTTGTGGTCATGTTTATTTGATGATTTAGCTTCTCCAGTTCAGCGTCTCACCTGCCATCTCCCAGGTTATGTTTCTCATGTTGTGGTCATGTTAACATGATGATCCTCATGTTGTGGTCATGTTTATTTGATGTTTCTCATGTCGTGGTCATGTTAACGTGATATTCCTCATGTTGTGGTCATGTAAACGTGATACTCCTCATGTTGTGGTCATGTTAATGTGATGTTCCTCACATTCTGGTCACGTTAACGTGATGTTCCTCATGTTGTGGTCATGTTAACTTTATGTTCCTCATGTTGCTGTCATGTTAACGTGATGTTCCTCACATTGTGGTCATGTTAACGTGATATTCCTCACATTGTGGTCATGTTAACGTGATGTTCCTCATGTGGTCGTGTTAACGTGATGTTCCTCACATTGTGGTCATGTTAACATGATATTCCTCACATTGTGGTCACGTTAACGTGATGTTCCTCACGTTGTGGTCATGTTGACTTTATGTTCCTTATGTTGTGGTCATATGAATGTGATGTTCGTCATGTTGTGGTCATGTAAACGTGGTGATCCTAATACAGTGACCTGCTCTCACTTGAGGAGCTCATCTGGATTAGTGACTTAGGTACATCAGCGTTGTCCCCCCACTGGGTCTCGATGTTGTTTCCCAGCAGGAAGTCCAGGACAGATGGCGAGACCGGAGGCTGGAGGTGCATTTGTCGAGTGGGGGTGGGGGGGAACCCTCATTTATTGACTCGCCCAACTCAAGTCACTTTTAAATCTCGCAGCTAGCTGAGATAAGCGCGAGCCATGTGCCATCGAGCGGTCTGGCATCCCCGAGCGAGGACGCGGCATTTCGGGGAAGATGGACACAAGTGGCACTATCGTTGTTTGATTGTCATTGTTTGTGATGAACAAGCTGCAATGGGGACTTGCGTGTTGAGCGCTGGGCCAGATGTGCACATCTTCACAGGCCACGCCTCAATCCGCCACTGTTATACACACACACACACACAAACAAACACACACACACATACTCCTGATCTGGGGTCACGCGAGCAGCATCCCGACATACTGGAAGATAAAACCCACCTGCAGGCACCTCCGATACACGTGGTACCCTAATCTGTTTTGTTTTTTATTTTTTTAATTTTTTTTAAGCCTATTAATTAACATATTTCCTACATTTTGAAGGAAGAAAATCTTGTTTTTCTAGGAGACAAGAATCATATTTATTCACGTTTATTATTTAGAAGTGAGGATAAGCGGTTCAGAGAATGGATGAATGGATAGATGTATATTTTTTAGAAAAAGTCTTATTTTGGAAGAATTTTAAAAATTGTTTATTTGAGGGAAAAGTTGTACAGACGATACCCTACTTAATCATTTTATTTTTTAGAAATAGTTTTATTTTTAACAGAAAAGTCATAATTTTTTGGGAAATAAATTATATATATATTTGTTAAAGGGAAAGACATTTATTTAAAATGAAGTCATCATTTTATAAAGGGAGGAGTCAAAACGTTTTTATTTACTTAAAACTTTATTTATTTAAAACTAATTTTCTGAGAGCAAAGGTACATATTTTTAGGAAAGCCATTGATTGAGGAAAATGCCAATTACGCTGGCCAACAACAAATTTATTGTCTAAGATTTCTTTACCTAATTTAGGGCAGTTTTGATGTGCTGAATCCAAATATCACATTGGTTTCACTCAATCAGGTCCACTTTTTGAATTACAGCCACAATTTTGTTTACATGTAGAGATATTTTTGCTTTCCAGGTTCAAATAAACAGAAGTTTATGCCCTAAATTTTGAACAATGAAGATGTAACATTCAATTTACAGGTACTTACTTTTATCACTGTGTACTCTTCAATTTACAATAAGCAAAGTTTGTAACATTAGATGAATAAACTGTTAACAACTTGGCCTAAAAGACCTGACCTGAACAAGAGAAGCAGATGTCAATTTCAAATTCAGCCATTTCAAATTGTCCTATATCAGTTGAAAAAGATGAAGATGATTTCTTTATTGTCATTGTACAGGAACAACGAAATTTTGGCAGAGCAAGCCTGCAGATGCCCAATAAAAGCAAAATACACAAAATGTACAAGATACAGTGGGTACGGAAAGTATTCAGACCCCCTTAAATTTTTCACTCTTTGTTATATTGCAGCCATTTGCTAAAATGTAAGGTCTTTTTTTCCCCTCATTAATGTACACACTGCACCCCATATTGAAAGAAAAAACTGAATTGTTGACATTTTTGCAGATTTATTAAAAAAGAAAAACTGAAATATCACACAGCCATAAGTATTCAGACCCTTTGCTCAGTATTTAGTAGAAGCATCCTTTTGAGTTAATACAGCCATGAGTCTTTTTGGGAATTATGCAACAAGTTTTTCCACACCTGGATTTGGTGATCCTCTGCCATTCCTCCTTGCAGATCCTCTCCAGTTCTGTCAGGTTGGATGGTGAACGTTGGTGGACAGCCATTTTCAGGTCTCTCCAGAGATGCTCAATTGGGTTTAAGTCAGGGCTCTGGCTGGGCCATTCAACAACAGTCACGGGGTTGTGCTGAAGCCACTCCTTCGTTATTTTAGCTATGTGCTTAGGGTCATTGTCTTGTTGGAAGGTGAACCTTCGGCCCAGTCTGAGGTCCTGAGCACTCTGGAGAAGGTTTTCGTCGTCCAGGATATCCATGTACTTGGCCGGATTCATCTTTCCTTCGATTGCAACCGGTCGGCCTGTCCCTGCAGCTGCAAAACACGCCCACAGCATGATGCTGCCGTGGTGGCATGCTTCACTGTTGGGACTGTGTTGGACAGGTGATGAGCAGTGCCTGCTTTTCTCCACACATACCGCTTAGAATTAAGGCCAAAAAGTTCTATCTTGGTTTCATCAGACCAGAGAATCTTATTTCTCACCATCTTGGAGTCCTTCAGGTGTTTTTTAGCAAACTCCATACGTGCTTTCATATGTCTTGCACTGAGGAGAGGCTTCCGTTGGGCCGCTCTGCCATAAAGCCCCGACTGGTGGAGGGCCGCAGTGATGGTTGACTTTCTAGAACTTTCTCCCATCTCCTGAATGCATCTCTGGAGCTCAGCCACAGCCTCTTTGGGTTCTTCTTTACCTCTCTCACCAAGGATCTTCTCCCCCAATTGCTCAGTTTGGCCAGACGGCCAGCTCTCGGAAGGGTTCTGGTCGTCCCAAACGTCTTCCATTTCAGGATTATGGAGGCCACTATGCTCTTAGGAAAGTAAAGTGCAGCAGAAATGTATTTGTAACCTTGGCCAGATCTGAGCCTTGCCACAATTGTTTCTGAGCTCTTCAGGCAGTTCCTTTGACCTCATGATTCTCATTTGCTCTGACATGCACCGTGAGCCATAAGGTCTTATAGAGGCATGTGCGTGGCTTTCCTAATCAGGTCCAATCAGTATAATCAAACACAGCTGGACTCCAATGAAGGTGTCGAACAATTTCAAGGATGGTCAGAAGAAATAGACAGCAACCGAGTTAAATATATGAGTGTCACAGCAAAGGGTCTGACTACTTATGGCTGTGTGATAGTTCAGTTTTTCTTTTTTAATAAATCTGCAAAAATGTCAACAATTCTGGTTTTTTTCTGTCATTATGGGGTGCTGTGTGTACATTAATGAGGGGGGGGGGAGAACTTAAATGATTTTAGCAAATGGCTGCAAAATAACAAAGAGTGAAAAATGTAAGGGGGTCTGAATACTTTCCGTACCCACTGTATATACATACTAATATATAAGGTGTAGATAGACAATGTACCTTTTTATTTATTTATTTTGTAATAACCCAGTGTTATTTTTCTGAGGCAAGGGTCAAATAGACACAAGGTTACGTACCAACAAGTTACCTTCCAGAAGGCTTGCTCGTATTGTCAATTGTTCAGAAGTTGTTACTTTGTAATTTTTTTATGGTCACTGTGTATTGTCTTTTTCTTTTTTTTTTTTTTTAGTCTAATTTCTTTAGAGAAAAAATTCATAACTATTGGGGGTTAGTTATATTCTTGTTTTGTTGTATTTATTTACCAAATTAAAAACTTTTTTGAGAAAAAGTCACAATTCTTCTCTTTTTTGCAAAAAAAGTTATAGTATTTGTTTTTTTTAAATGTCGTTTTTTTGGGCAAAAGTCTTTCTTTTTGAAGGTCAAAAGTCATTTTTATTAATAAATAACCTCGTTTTTTCAGCACCTCTTCTGCCCAGCTGGTACTTGACTAACTTACTTGACTTACTACTATGTTACTACGCTCACAGCGTTCTGGCGTTGAACAGCGAAAAGGAAATTAACTAAAACATTGTCTTTGACGCTCTTTGACGCTTTTGTGACACTTCAAACTAAAAAACAACAAAAACAAGACTGAAAAAGGGCTTTTGATGGCAAAACAATTATTTATTTATTTATTTGCTGATAGAGACGGTAGAAACTTGGTTCTTGACTACTTTTGGTTGGAGATGGTTCTTGATTGGTTTTGGAATTGATCCACCACTGATTTTTTTCCCCACTCTGTTTTTAACTGGTTCCTGACTTGGTTTTGAACTTTTTTTTTTTCCTTTTTGACAATTTATTGACATTGTTTTTTTTTAGTGTACTTGACTATTTTTTGCCTGGGTTTATGCGTGCTTCCCTGACTTGGCCGCTATCTAACAACCCTTGTGACGTTATCTGAGCTCGACCGACCGTCGGCAGGAAGCTCGACGTGACCGCCGGGTGACACGCTGTCACTCAAGTGACTGACGGTGGCCACTCACATAGACGACGCCCTTTCCTGTCACGCGTCAACGTAAAAGCCCCGACGTGATCAAGGTTTGCCACTTTATTACAACATTAGCATGTTAGCTTACATTAGTTTGTTAGTTAGTTTGAGGGTATAAATCCGGGTTCCTCCTCTGAAGAGTGCAGGTTTTCCAGAGTACCCGGAAAAAACCCACGCAACTACTCCGTACTCCGGTACGCCGGTTTCCTTCCATGTTCCAAAAACCTATACTGTAGCTTCTTGGATGACTCGAAATCGTCCATCGGTGTGAGTGCTTGTTTGTCTATATATGTGCCATACCCCGCCTCTCACCCAAAGTCAGCTGGGACAGGCTGTAGCTCACCCGCGACATTATACAAAATGGGTGGATGGATTATATAACTGGAAAATTCCCACGGAATTCCCACGGAAATTTTTAATGGGCCTGCTGACTCTTGCAAATTGGAAAGCCGCATTTGTAAAAGCTTTATAGCGTAATTTTGACACTTCCTGTTCATTTTGGGGAGCTCCCTGTTCACTTTGGGTAGACTTCCTGTTGAATTTGGGCCACTTTGTGATTATTTTGGGAGCAATTCCTTTTCATTTTGGGCACTTTTGGTTCACTTCCTGTTCATTTGAGGCACTCCCTGTTTATAATGGGAGCACTTCCTGGTCATTATGGGGGCACATCCCATTCATTTTGGGTCACTTCCTGTTCATTTTGGGGGCACTTGCTGTTCAATTTGGGGCATTTACTGTTAACTTCCTGGTCATTTTAGGGACTTCCTGTTCAATTTGGGGCATTTCCTGTTTATTTTGGGGCACTTCCTGTTGAATTTGGGAGACTTAAGCTTCACTTCATGTTTTTTCTATGCACTCCCTGTTCCTTTTGGGGCACCTTCGGTTTGCTTCCTGTTCATTAAAGGCACTTCCTGTTTGTTTTGGGGGGAATTCCTGTTTAATTCTGGGCACTTCTGGTTCACTTCCTGTTAATTTTGGGCACTTAGTGTTGAAGATGGGGCTCTTCCTGTTCATTATGGGGGCACTTTCTGTTCCTTTTGGTGGGCACTTCCTGTTCAATTTACAGCACTTGTTCAATTTATTTTAGAGAGAATTCCTTTTTAATTTTGGGCACTTTTGGTTCATTTCCTGTTCATTTTGGGGCCCTTTTTTCAACATGGGGGGCACTTCTGGTTAACCTCCGTTCAATTATTTGGTGAAAAATGAAGAATATGATTGTGCAATTTAGGTGTGTAGGAATTTTTGTAATGTTGCAAATGGTTCCCAAGGCGAATTGAATGAGCTAACCATTTTGAATTTGGTATGGCCAGGCAGCGTGCTCAGAGTCTTCACAATAAGGATAATATTACACAGTGGCGTCACTCAGGCGCTTTGTTTGGCGCAACAGGTCTGACGTCACAGCCATGAATTGACCTCCTCTGGTCGCTGGGATGCGGGGGGGGGGGGGGGGGGGGGGGGGGGGTCATGTTGAGGGGCATGTGGGAGGGTTCGCCTCTGCCGCCTGCCTGCATGCAGTTATTGTTCGGGCGTCGTGGAACCGGGCGGGCGGGTGTGCGCGCCTCTGCACTGGACCGAGCCGAAGGGGACGCGGAGGTGCGCTTGACCCGGACCCAAAGCTGCCGGACCTCTGGTACCAGTGGCGTGCGCGCGGGCCCGTGCCTCTGTGTAGAACAGACATGGAGGAGCGCGCGCGCTTCCAGAGGCGAAAACAAGCCAACCCGCGCAGGAAGAACGGTAACGCATGCACACACACACACACACGCACACACACGTCAGTACAAACAAACCTCCGATCCTACGGAACCGCAGTCCAGTTCATGTTTAGACAAAAATAATGAAAACGGAAAAAAAGTTATCATATAGTTCTGCTATATTTACAACTTCCTTACATGACCCTATGCGTGCATGTGTATCTGTGTAGAAAAAAAAAAATATATGTATATATATATATTTATAGATATGGAAGCTGCTATAAAATGTTTCAATTATTGTTGCAAGTTAAATCACACACATATACTGTACTGTACAAGCAACTCCTTTTAAATAAAATATTTATTTTACACTAACAAAATGAGAAAAAATTCATTTATAACTTAACTAGTAACTCCCTATGATCGCCCTGTATACATGTGTGTGTGTGTGTATATATATATATATATACATATATATATACACAGTAACTATATATCAATAGCTGCCTAGTTCTATTGTTTAACCGGCGGCACAGTGGGCGACTGGTTAGAGCGTCCGCCTCACAGTTCTGAGGACCGGGTTCAATCCCCGGCCCCGCCTGTGTGGAGTTTGCATGTTCTCCCCGTGCCTGCGTGGCTTTTCTCCAGGCACTCCGCTTTCCTCCCACATCCCAAAAACATGCATGGTAGGTTGATTGAAGACTCTAAATTGCCCGTTGGTGTGAATGTGAGCGAGAATGGTTGTTTGTTTATGTGTGCCCTGTAATTGGCTGGCAACCAGTTCAGGGTGTACCCCGCCTTCTGCCCGATGATAGCTGGGATAGGCTCCAGCACGCCCGCGATCCTAGTGAGGAGTAGCGGCTCAGAAAATGGATGGATGGATGGATGGAAGGATGGAAAATTTTTAACCAGGAAAGCACCATTGAGATGAAAAATCTGCTTTACAAGAGAGTCCTGGTCCAGGAAAACAAGTAGTCATGGAACACAAACAACATACAAACAAACATTATCTATCTATCTATCTGTCTGAATGTCTATCTATAAATGTGTCTGTACGTGCGTGTATGTCTGTGTGAGAGAGTAATGTCACTCGTACTAGTAGCACACAGTCATTAAGTAGTGCACAGTTTAGCCTCACTAGTAACATGTAGTTATCCTACTGGTGCCCTCACTAGTGAGGACAAAAAGTGCACGAAACGATAATACGTTGTTCACAGATAAATCTAAATTATATAATTATAAAAATAAACAAACAAACATCCATCCAGCGGCACGGTGTCCAACTGTGCCGCACGGTTTCTGAGGACCGGGGTTCAAAACCCGGCCCCGCCTGTGTGGATTTTGCATGTTCTCCCCGCTTTTCTCCGGCACTCTGCTTTCCTCCCACATCCCAAAAACATGCATGCTAGGTTGATTGAAGATTTTAAATTGCCCGTAGGTGTGAATGTAAGTGCGAATGGTTGTTTGTTTATATGTGCCCTGCGATTGGCTGGTCACATTGGCTGGCGACCTGTTCAGGGTGTACCCCGCCTCTCGCCCGAAGATAGCTTGGATAGGCTCTAGCACCCCCGCAACCCTAGTGAGGATAAGCGGTAAAGAAAATGGATGGATGGACATCCATCCATTCTCGATAGCGCTTCTCCTTCTCGATAGCGCCGGAGCCTTACCCAGCTGACCTTGGGCGAAAGGCGGACTACACCCTGAACTGGTCGCTCTTCAGTCGTAGGGCGCATATAGGCGCAGACAACCACTTGCACTCACATTCACGCTGTCACTGAGTGGGAAGTGAGCCCACACCGCCTGCACCCAAGTCAGGCCGATGCACCGCCGCACCATCAGTGACAAATAAATAAACAAACAAATAAATAACATTCCGAGTATCCAATTACGAAAGTCATCAAAGCTGTGACCCTCCCGACCGCTAGCTGACAGTCACTACACGTGGAGAATTCAGCGCACTAGTACATGCTCAAACAGCTTTCCATAAATTCTTCACGTGTTACTACTGCTACTAGTACGACTGCCACTCGTACTAACTTACTCCTAACTTGATGGACATCATAGTGACACCAGCACAAGTCCTGTACACAGCAGCGATGGCCCCTCCCTTCCTCACACATAGAAATACATTTGATTGGCCGAGATCCTCCGGCAAGGTCACACATGCGCACGCCCACACACACACATGCACGCACACACATAAACTGGACAATCAATAGCGGCTGGCTCGGTAAAGGTGTCATGACTACCCACCCAACCCTCCTCAGTTTGCATTCCTAGTCAACAGTCCTAGTCAAGGGTCCTAGTCACAAATCCTAGTCTTTATACCTAGTCTGTAGTCCAAGTCAACAGTCCTACTCAGCAGCAATAGTCAGCAGTCCTGGTCAGCAGACCTAGTCAGAAATACTCGTCAACATTCCTAGTCAGCACTCCTATTAAGCAGTAATAATCTAGTCAGAAGCACTAGGCAGCATTCCTAGTCAGTGGTCCTAGTCTGTAGTCCCAGTTAGATGAACAAGAAGAAAGATTGTGAAGTGATTAACATGAATCACTCAATAAAGATGCATCAAATGTTTCCTTGAAAACTAAAACAGGTTTTATCAGATGCCAAATGTCGTTTGAATAATCGAGAAGAAGACAATCGCCATATTGGGGCGAGTTTGACTTCATAGTCAACGAGTGAAACATTGGAGTCAGTGGGGGCCGGAGTGGTGTTTAGGGTCTATTGGGGAGGGTTATGGGGGTGTGTCTTTTGTGTGTCTTGTCAAACGTGGTTAGCATGCGTCCTCTTTGCCAACACCCCCTCATCCCACCCAACCCCACCGCCTCCTGCTCATTGCGCACCCATGCGGGATACACCCCCCGCCCCCACACCCGCCTAAACATTACCCCCCCAACCCGCCCCTCGATGTAAGAATGACTCGCGCTCAGTGTAACCACAATGATTGTTGAGGCCCACCCTTGCCTTGGTTTTTGTTTTTTAGCATGTTAACATGTCCACGTGATGATGTCACAGGCATAATGGGGTCAATCGATTCCAGTGACGACAAAAAGGTCGCACATTCTCTGCAAAACACATTGCATGCTTCTGTGCAAAAGACACGTAGCATGCTTGGGCGTAAAAGACACCTAACATACTTGTACGGAAAATACACATAGTGTACTTGTACATGTTGCATGCGTTTATGTAAAATACACATAACATGCTTGTACCTAAAAGACACGTAGCATGCCTGTACGTAAAAGAAACATTGCGTAATTGTACTTTAAAAGAAACATAACGTGCTTGTACGTAAAAGACACGTAAGTGTACTTGTACGTAAAAGACACAGCATGCTTGTACATAAGACATGTAGCATGCCTGTGCGTAAAAGACACGCAGCGTACTTGTACGTAAAAGACACGTGGCATGCCTGTACGCAAAAGAAACATTGCGTAATTGTACTTTAAAAGAAACATAACGTGCTTGTACGTAAAAGACACGTAAGTGTACTTGTACGTAAAAGACACAGCATGCTTGTACATAAGACATGTAGCATGCCTGTGTGTAAAAGACACGCAGCGTACTTGTACGTAAAAGACACGTGGCATGCCTGTACGTAAAAGAAACATTGCGTAATTGTACTTTAAAAGAAACATAACGTGCTTGTACGTAAAAGACACGTAAGTGTACTTGTACGTAAAAGACACAGCATGCTTGTACATAAGACATGTAGCATGCCTGTGCGTAAAAGACACGCAGCGTACTTGTACGTAAAAGACACGTGGCATGCCTGTACGTAAAAGAAACATTGCGTAATTGTACTTTAAAAGAAACATAACGTGCTTGTACATAAAAGACACGTAGTTTACTTGTACGTAAAAGACACAGCATGCTTGTACATAAGACATGTAGCATGCCAGTGCGTAAAAGACACGCAGCGTACTTGTACGTAAAAGACACGTAGCATGCCTGTATGTAAAAGACACGTAGCATGCTTGTACATAAAAGACACACAGCGTACTTGTACGTAAAAGACACGTAGCATGCTTGTTCTCCGGCCCCTCACCAGCCGTTCCCACACCCCTCGCTTACTTGCACACACTTTCATTGCGTAGTAACCACGAGCCAGTGCAATGAAGTCATTTCAAAATTAAACAGACACTCAGCAAAATAAGTGTTCAGAAACATATTTTCGCGGGCGGGGGTTCCGTTCCAGAGTAGCCCCGCAATAGTCAAAATCCGTAAAGGCCAAGTATTTATGGTATTACATATATTAAAGTTTCATGCATACGCTATATCACCAACAAATGTATTAATGTTAGGTACATGTATTATTTTTGTCCATGTGGGGTCACCACCTACACATTCTTCACCTTAGTATATTACTGAATGTGTGTGTGTGCCTTTAAAAGGCGTGTCTGCTCTGTTGAGTGACATGAAAGTGAACGTATGAGGACGTACTCAAGTCAAGTTGACTTGTGTACCCCTTAATCACAAAAGAGTCACAAAGAGCTTCACAGACCGACAGTTGACAATGATTGATGACGTACTATTGGCCGGCTAGTTCCAGGGTAGACCTTTAGCCACTGTGTTGTACAGAGGCGACGCTAGTTGAGCCTACTGGCCAGGTGTGCCACCAATGCACTCTTGAATATTGTATTTTGTTACTGTTTGTTTACTAAAGCGATTGAAAGAGCACCAGCGGCTGTTTCCATACTCCCTCTATCCAAACCACCTGTTTTGGATTACATTTGGTTATAACTAGCAGCTATTCAATTAGATAATGATGTTTACTTTACTGCAGCCGAACAGTTGAGTAAATGTACTGTACTGTATCATTTAAAAAAAGCACTCAGTGAACCATGACAACTGTAATAATCAAGCAATGACAAAACGATGATCAACTATTTCATTTGAAGTCGTGCTGTGTTTACGATCCAGCTGCTACATGCCCATTTTGAGACATCACTGTGGTGCAGCTAAAAAACTAAAAAAGGAAACATCAGCGCTTCCTCGATTTCAACTCCTCCATGGAATCTCCTCCTTGCGCATTTACCACAACTGAGAAGCTCCCTGTCACTGATGGTGTAGTGGTACACTCGCCTGACTGAGGTGCTGGCAGTGCGGGTTCAGTTCCCACTCAGTGATGATGTGAATGTGAGTGCTAATGGTTGTCCGTGTCTATATGTGCCCTGTGACTGACTGGCAACCAGTTCAGGGTGTAGTCCGCCTTTTGCCCGAAGTCAGCTGGGATACGCTCCAGCGCCCTGCGACCCTGAACAGGATAAGCGGTGTTGAGAATGGAAGCAGAACCTCCCTAATACGGTGGCCGGGATAACAAACAACTTCCGGGTCGCTTTTGAAGCATTGAGAAGCAAGGCGCTAGGAACGGTGACAAGAAGAGAAATGAGATCCAGCCGTTGTGTGATCATGATGGGATGTCAAGAGCGGTCCGCCTGACAGGAAACTGATGACTTGAACTTTTTTACACTTCCTTCGTCCCCACTTTCACTTCTGCAAACCTTCCCTTGTGTGTGTGTCACACACACGTGCACACACACACACACGCACACATTTACATTTACATACTATATATACACACATGCACACTCACATGCACGCACAGTCCCGTTGTGTCATGGTATATTGTAAATAAGCCCCTCCCCCTACAGTGTGGGATGATGACATCATGATAACGCGAGAGCGACAACAACAAACTGAAGAAGACCGACAGATACTTGGTGAGTCGCCATGGCAACACATCAGCAGCACATCGAGACCCTCTCTGGCGGCGCATCAACATTTGGGTTGGCGGGCATGTGACGGGCGTGATGTTCAACACAGGCACTCTTTTGTTGCACGTGCCATGAGGAATGTTGTTGCGTTCCGTTGTGCTATCCAGATGCGTCCGTGTGTGAGTACCTTTGGCGCGGCGACACGGCCGTCATCTACCCCGAAGACCCGGACGAGGGGCTGGCGCCGGACGTTGAGCGTTACTCCTCCCACCGAATATGCGGCCATCGGGGGGCGGAGATCGACGCTATTGGCCAATGCCCTCAGCTGGAGAGTCACAGGAGCACGCAGAAACCAATCAGCGAGCAGGTCAGCGCTCACATTTCAACCCACATTCAGCTACTACCAATAATATTACCAACAGGAGTAATATTACTAATGCTGGATAATACTACTCTGACAAATATTGCTACTACTACTAATAGTAATACTAGTAATATTACCAATACTGCTACTAACTCCACTACGACTATTGTATAGTAATATTAACACCCGTAATATAATAACCATCATGTCAAGTTAAGTTTATTTGTATTGCCCTTAATGACAAGAATCTCAAATGGCTTCGCATGTCCACAGTTGGCAATGATTGACAACATCCCCTAATCTAAACCCCACAATCGGGCAAGGAAAAACTCAAACCCCCATTATAGTGGGCAACATTGATCTCGTAGTCTGCTGCTGTACAATGTTCATTATGATGGCATAAGAGGCCATCTAAAGAGAAAAGGCGCCGCAGGTAGACGCCTTCGGGAAAGCGGTTCATGCCTCAGGACCTGGCCCTTGTCGGTCGGAGCAGAGTCCTCCATGGCTACGACTCCGGGGGAAGTGCTCTACCTCAGATCTTGTCCCAGTCGGTCGGTGCGGAACCCAAATAGCAACAGCCAACAGCCAACGTCACCTAGCCCTCTCTCCGAGCCGAAGGAGAGGGAAGGAGACAGGTGGCAGTAAAATAGGCCCACGTGTGCTTTAACTAAATGTCAAAGAGTAGAAAAAGGTTTTCAGTCTGGATTTCAACATATCTAGTGAGGTAGCAGCTCTAATCCATAGGTGGGGCATTTCAGAACACTGAAGCCTGAATAAAAAAAATGCTTGAGAGCCTGCAGACTGCAGCGTTTTGTGAGCGAAGGTTTCGGCACGTACGGTACAACTAAGTCAGCGAGATAAGAGGCCGCTAACCTGTGTAATATTTTATAAGTAAGGAACTGGACCTTAAAATCGCATCTCGAGTAGACCGGGAGCCAATGCAAGTTGGCCAGAATGGGGTAAAATGATCGAACTTTCTCATCCTCATCAAATGTCTTGCTGCAGGGCTTTGTACTAACTGTAGGCTTTTCATACGAAAAACAGGACAACCAGAAAGCAGCAAGTTACAATAGTCGAGGCCAGACGTAACAAATGCGTCGAGTATGATCTCTGCGTCATCACCCGATAGGAGGGGCCGTATCTTAGCGATATTGCCAAGATGAAAAAAAACAACGCAGTTTTGGTAATATTCTTAATGTGCTTTTGAAAGGAGAGAGTTGAGTCAAATAAAACGCCGAGATGTTTTGCTGACTCACTTTGGGCAATGGTGCTTTTGTCAAAACTCAGAGTGGTGTCCTTTGTCAAGTGTCTGTCATCATCATCATCATCACCAACACAATAACACTATTAGGGCTTTATTTACTGCTTCTATCAATACGATGACTACTGCTAGTAGTAGTAGCAATTGTACTGTTACTATTGCTATTAAAATATTACTGCCATTACTACCACAACCACCACTACTACCACCAATAATACTAGTCGTACACACACACACACACACAAAGCTTAAAAAAATACCCAGATGGTCGATTGTGCCTAAAAAGAATCCAAATCCCCCAAACGCCATCGTGTTTTTTGGGGGGGTTTTTTGCGGCGTTTGCTAGGTTTAGAAGCTTTCAACATCTTTTATGTACTTATTCAACTTCTTTCAAGTCAAGTTTATTTCAATAGACCTACATCCCAAAAGAGTCTCGAAAGACTCCACTGGCCCACCCTTCACAAAAATCAACGACATCCCCTGGTCTAGACCCAGGGCAAGGAAAACCTCAGAGAAAACCCATTTGGGGGGGGGTAGAGGAAGCCTTGAGAAGGGATCACAGATGAAGGGATCCCCCGCCCAGAATGACCAGACTGCAATTGATGCTTTATGAGCAACCTTTATCATGTGATATGACATTGTACAATGTTAGCTAAAACAGCAGCAGAGTCAATACAGTATATTGAGATGAAGCGTCGCAGGGAGACGCCTCCGGGGAAGTAGTCCTGCTCAGATCTTGTGCTGGTCGGTCGGTGCAGAATTCATACAGCAACAGCCTCACTTCGATCATCACCACGTAGCCCCCTCTCTGAATAGGAGGGGCTGGGGGAACGGAGAAGTGGGGATAAAACAGGCCAAAATCTAGATCTCAGGGAGTAAGGCAGGGCAAGAGACTAATTGCATACTATGTGTCGCTTAACCAAATGCAACAGTGTTGAAATAAGTCTTACACCGAGATTTTTTTCCAGAGGTAGCCAATCTAGTAAAATGTAAGCTAAACGATGAAAGCAGTCGGGGTCCATCTCTCAGGCCTGCACTGCGTCGTGTGCCTGGCGTCACAGACGGGACGTGCGTCACACTGCAGTAGGCAGGCAGAGAGGCTGAATTTTACCCTCACTTTTATTCTACCTATTTTACTCACTTTAGGGTAAAAATATAAATCTTTATTTCACTTTTATTTCAACTTCATCTAAGCAGTTTTATTTCAACTTATTTTACTCGCTTTTAGTTCAACTTCTGTCATTATTATTTATTCATTTTTTTGTTTTGCTTTTTGTACTTCTCCTTCTTCTCCTTCTTGGCGTGTGCAGCTGCTGAACAACGAGGCTGTGAACCGAAAGTTCAAATGCAGCGAGTGTGGAAAAGCCTTCAAGTACAAACATCACCTGAAGGAGCACCTGCGCATCCACAGTGGTAAGTGGCGCTGGCGCGTCTCCTCACCACACTCAAGGCCTGTCTTTAATTATTTCAATACAGAAGTATACATCTTTTCCTAAAAGTAGGACCTGTAGTTGAAAGGACAGGAGGTGTAGTGCTAAAGGTAGGCAGCATAGTTATAAAGGAAAATATTTCAAAAGTTAAGAGGTGAAGTACGATACAAAAAGAGATGAGGTGCAGTTGAAAAGGCAGGAGGTAAGTGTAGTTCTCAAGATCAGATGTGAAATTTAAAAGGTAGTAAGTGTAGTTGTAAAGGTTGGAAGTGTCGGAGGCATGTGTGGTAGGTTCTAGAGCCTCCTCTATGTTTTCTTGTTTTCATGTTTTCTTGTTTTGTGGCCGCCTTCCAGGTGAAAAACCATACGAGTGTTCCAACTGTAAAAAGCGCTTCTCCCACTCGGGCTCGTACAGTTCCCACATCAGCAGCAGAAAATGCGTTGGGCCGATTGGTCTCCACGGACATCCGCGACAGGTCGGGCCGTCCACCAACTGCTCCTCATTGCCCTCCTCGGGCCCGGCCCTAGGCCCCTCCCTGGCCCCCGCCCTGGACCGGCTCCGCCACAAGCTGGAAAACGGCGAAGCGCACAGGCAAAATCACCTTGACGTCCAGTCTGAGACAACGGACTTCAGCCAGGAGTACAGGCTGATGATGGCCTCTGAGAGTAAGCTTGGGAGACCCGGCGGACCGAAGAGACCCGGGGTCTACCCAAACGGGTTGCACTCACACACCCAGCAAGGGAAATTGGGCATGGACTTCCTTCTACCGGGCACCCTTGAGAGCATGAATGATGTTCAGAAGATGTGCAGACATAAGATGGACAGGAACCCACAGGAGGGCTCCAAACTCAGAGCCTACATGAAGGATCTCCGGACCCGTGTGGAAGAGAAAAACCTCACCAGCAGCCCCACTCAGAGCTTCACGGAAGACACCCTGGAATTGGTCAACCAGACAAAGGGTGAGCCAGACCAAAACAAACAGGACAAGACAAGCCAGACAAACCGGTCCAAAGAGGAATCCCGCTTGGTCTTGTACACCTGCCAGTTCTGCAAGGACACTTTCCCAGGACCAATTCCGCTGCATCAACACGAGCGCTACCTGTGCAAGATGAACGAAGACATCGAAGCAGTTCTACAGCCGGCCGGGCTCAGTCTGAGTCTGGAGTCCTCAGAATGGCTCATGTCCACTAAGGAGCCTTGCACTAGCTCCAGAACCCCTTTCAAGGATCACTTGTCTGTCATACAGGCAAAATGGGCCATGAACATGGAACCCGACTCAGAGGAACTGATCAAGATTTCCCTGGCAGTAGGCCTTCCACAAGAGTTTGTCAGGGACTGGTTCACTCAACTGAATCCCAGTCCTCCTGAGGCTGGTGGACCAGAACTGCACCAGATCTTGAGACACTCACCAATGTTCTCAAACAGTGATGTTTTAACCAGACAGTTTACAACCAAGGAACCAGGGGAAAGGACACCGGACCCTTTGAACCATAATAGTCGGTCACCACTAAACGTGTCGTCCTCATCCTCCAAACACTCCCAGAGTAGCTCCTACACGCCAAACAGTCTGGTCTGGGAGGACATTCACACTGATACGCCACTTGATCTTTCTGTGCCAAAATCCCTGGCACACGAATTCACAGAGAAAACTAAACCCAACGGTCTCAAAATGGAACCTGGCGGTGATCAAGGTATTCCAGGCCTGACATCAGGAGCCATAGAACTTCTCGACATCAAGAAAGAGTTCCTGGAATCTGAGGGGGGCAGAAACGCTTGCCATCAGATGGAAAAAAGTCCCAAGTTTGGGATCAATCCCTTTTCAGCGGGTCTGGTCTACTCGTCCGTGGCTACGCATGGCACTTTCCCTCCGTCGACATTAACGTCTCCCACCCAGTTCCCGGTCCTGGACTCTGTGAGCTTCATGCCCCAAATGGCGTACACCTACGCTACCGAGGAAGCTGCCTTTGTCGACATGCTGCACACCAGGAAAAAACACTGGAAAACAACCTTCCAGGTACGGTTTTTAGTTTTTTAGTTTTTACTGTGGTACCTTGATTTACTGGTGCCACAAATTCCCAGTTTGTTTAGTTGCAAGCTGTCGCTTGGTTGAGTGTTTGCTTTGTGTTGTGAACCAAATTTGAGTCATGAACAAGCTCTACCATACTGGAATGAAAGTAGAAACAGTCACGTTACAAGCTTAACATTGAGTGAAAACTTTACCAAAACTTTACATCACAATGTATTGGGACAAAATTCACAGAAACGTATCAAAGTATCACAAACACTAACTTTGTGTCTCATCGGTGTGTAGGTAAAGGAATCAACATTTTACACAGCATTTGGTTCCATTCGTTACTCTTTTCTTGCGTCGCGTTTGAAATTTGTTTTACCGGTGTCGTGTGAAGTTATTTTTCGTGCCAAAATGCTGAGTTCTGGTGCGTACCCTTCAAAATAAAAGGCTACATGCTTACAACAGGAGGGTAAAAAAGCTTAACATTGAGCTAATACTTCACGTAGCAACTTTACATCACGTTGTATTGGCACAAAGTTCACATAAACGTCCAGTATCACAAACACTAACCTTATGCCTCATCGGTGGGTAGGGAAAGGAATGAAGGATGTTTTATAGCATTTGGTTCCATCCAATAAAAAAAATAAAAATAAATAAATCACTGGTATTGTTTGAAGTTACTTTTCGTGCCAAAATGCTGAGTTCCGGTGCATAACCATCAAAATAAAAGGCTACAAGCTTAAAACAGGAAGTTAAAAAAAGTTAAAACTTGCACATATAAACCATTTGATGTGAAAACAATCTCAAATAACGATGTTATATTTAACATTCAGCTGAAACATTAATTAATGAATATTAAGTCAATTGGGTTAGTTCCACACACATTGCCTTTTCGTTCATAGGTTTGATATTGATACTGGTTATAAAGAACACCAAGTCAAATGTTCATTTTCGTCTATGGCGCGA
Organism: Phycodurus eques; assembly: GCF_024500275.1. NCBI lineage: Eukaryota > Metazoa > Chordata > Actinopteri > Syngnathiformes > Syngnathidae > Phycodurus > Phycodurus eques. Next base: position 231,888 of record NC_084536.1, read on the forward strand.
GCTGCTAAGAAAATGGATGTTCATAATTTGGACACCCTTTATTTAAACCATGCAAACTTTTTGGACCCAGGCGCCTAAAAGAATTGGAATCGAGATTCGTTTGGAACAGGAATCGAAATAAGGAACCGGAATCGCTCAAATTCAAACGATTCCCAACCCTTGTTTTGGGGGGCTGGGACGAATTACTGGCAGATCAAGGTACCACAGTAGTCGCACAGTGTGTTCTGCAGAATAGGGCGGTGTGGAGGTCTGTGGTCTGGAGGGGTGGGGTGGGGTGAATTGGGGCATTAGGTTTTACCCAGGTCTGCAGACCTAAGCTCTGTCCAGACTTAGGATCATGGCGGGTGGGAGAACGGGGGCTCCAGAAGGTGTCTCTTTGTTAACAGGTGTGGGATTATCATTGTGTGTGTGTGTCTGCATGTATGTTTGTGTGCGTGCGTGTGTACGTGTGTGCGTGTGTGTGTGTGTGTGTGTGTGTGTGTGTGTGTGTGTGTGTGTGTGTGTGTGTGTGTTAGAGGGTGCTGCTGGACGGTTCCTCAGACTACTTGTCAGGTGTGGACCAGCTGGCAGAAAGAGAGTTAAAACTGAAGACTGCGAGTGGTACGTACGCCTGCGACTTGTGCCACAAAACATTCCAGAAGACCAGTTCCCTCCTAAGACACAAATATGAGCACACAGGTACATTTCACATTTTTATCATCTTTAACAGAGTCACACCTAAAAGAATCATGTTTGAACAAGTCATGTTTAAAAGAGTCACAGTTAAAGGAGTCATAACTAAGATTTATGTTTAAAAGAGACGTCTTTTTAAAATAGTTATGCTGATGAGTCATGTTTCAAAGAGTCATGTTTAGTACTCATATATGTCATGTTTAAAAGAATATTTATAAAGAGTCATATATGAGTCATGTTGAAATTAGTCTTGTTTAAAAGAGCCATGTGTAAGAATCATGGTTAAAAGCATCACGTTTCATAGTCATACATAGGTATCATGTTCAAAAGATTCATGTTTAGGAGTCACGATAAAAGAGTCACATTTAAAAGAGTCATGTTAAAGAGTCATCTTGACGAGTCATGTTTGAAAGAGTCATGCTTAGAGTCATATATAAGAGTTATGTTTAAAAGAGCCACATTTAAAAGTCATGCAGAAGAGTCGCATTTAAGACTCATGCTTATGAGTCATATGTAAGAGTCATGTTGACGGTATTGAATGTGTGTGTGTGGGTTTGTGTGTGCGCGCGTGCATCCTCAGGCAAGCGTCCTCACCAGTGCGAGATCTGCCAGAAGGCCTTCAAGCACAAGCACCACCTGATCGAGCACTCCCGTCTGCACTCAGGAGAAAAACCCTACCAGTGCGACAAATGCGGAAAGCGCTTCTCGCACTCGGGCTCATACTCGCAGCACATGAACCATCGCTATTCGTACTGCAAGAGGGAGACCCAGGAGAGGCGGGCCCAGGTGGCCCACTGGGAGGCGCCAGACCCGGTCTCCGAAGCGCTCCTCCCTAGCTCTTGGCCGGAGGACCCCGTCGAACACCTCGGATACTCGAACCCCTCGGACGTGGACCGCTTTCCCCATCCCATCCTGACTGCGGCGGAACATTTTGGGGAGGAGGAGGTCCTGACGGACCGCGCTGGGGACAAAGACCAGCATTCAGACCACTGACGTTGACTGGACTGCTTTGTTCACAACGTTGGCACTGCTGAGGGATTCTGATAGCAAGTCCCCTTTCGTCAGTGTTCCCCGATTGGACCAAACCTCCAATCAGCTCCCTGTGACTGCGCCTGGTCAACTGTTGGCAGGAAATCTGTTGACATCCCAGCTAAGCGAATTGATGCTAATCTAAGATAAAATAAGTGAAGTAATTTCTAATCTAAAATAATTTAGCTAAACAGCACACACTCAGGCTGATGCTGTGAAGGTTAAAAGTCAAGCGGTCCTAAAGATTCTTCATTCTAAAAAAATTCTTCATTGCACTTAACGCCCCAAACCACTACAAAAGGGGAAAAAAAGAATCTTGATCACTTCCTGTCAGTGTTTTTGTTTGAATTGACTTGAACTTTCAATGGTTTGATCCCTTTTGTTCCTGCAAACTAACGAATGTGAAGGAACCATTGTTTAGCAGCAAAAAACAACAACAAGAGGGTCACTTTGTACATAATCAAATCAACATTTTTTTTAAACAAGCCTTACATCATCACTATTTACACCAATTCCAATTCATCTTCTTTTTATTATGATTATTATGATTGTTTCTTTCATGTTTTTAATGTATCTGACTCCTTTCCTAACGCTATTTATTTCACACTGTTGTATACGTACGCTGTCGGACTGCACTGATTGTCTTTAGTTTCTTCTGATACTGGAAGAGAAAACGAGAGGTTAAATTCATCCATTTTCTGTAGCGCTTGTCCTTATGATGCTCTCGGGTGAGCTGGACCCTTGAACCCGACTCTAGCACTGTGAGGCAGCTGTGCTAACCACTTGGACTCCGTGCAGCCGTCCTGAAATCCAAATCAGTGTAATAAAAAGGTTGACAAAATGAAGAATGTGGAACCTGTCGCCTTCTTCTCATAAACAACTTTCTTCTTTGATGGACTTCAGTCATTGGATGTGTCCACAGCTGATTGGTGTGAATGTGTAAAATGATTCATTGTTTTAAATTACTTTATAGAGAGTACATATTTAAATTATATATCCATTTGAGTGGAATGAGATGCTGCCAAAATGTGTTCAGCCTCTCATTTTATCGTAATGTGTGGCTATAAAAAAGTTGTTATTATGTTAAAGTTAAATGTAAAGTTCTAAATGGGAACAGTAAGATGATTAAGACGATTGGAACATACAAAAAAAATGACCAAACATGTTCATGCATCACGTTGACATGTGGGGCGTTCAATGACGTCATGTGAAGGCGACGACGCCATCCGCACAACATGACGTGACGTCACGCCAGCCAAATGGAGTCACAGGTGCGCGCATGTGTTGTCTTGTTAGCTCTTAGCCTCATTCGCTATCATAAGGCTTTATTCCCCCCGTCATGGATCAATATTAATTTCCTGTAGTTACTTAGTTGGCCTCTGAATCAGTTGTCAGTGTTAGCCGTTAGTTTCTCGGTTAGCCGCGCTTGGGTCCAGGTGGATCAGCGGTTCGGATTTAGCTGTTCGATTCGCTTAGCGGTTGAGGTCAGCTAGTTGCTAACGGCTAACCCTCGTATTTTTTTGTTTTATTTGCAGTATCTTTTTATTATTTTTGTCAAACCAAAGCCGTAGCGCTAGCCACACGCTGATAACCAAGGAGCTAACGGCTAATAGCGACAGCCAACCGTGTCGAACTTAATAGCTGGCTGTGTTGGGATTTGGGGATCACTGCTGGCTCTTTCCCTCCTCCCAAATCTGAATTAAAAAATAAATAAAATAAATTCATTGTTGTCCACCGTGTCTGGCTCACCAACACAGAAGACAGAAAGAACTAGAGTACGGATATCGACATCATAAACACATTAAAATGGAAGTAAGATATATTAAGAGTTGGAATAAAAGTAAAGGTAGAATAAGCTCTAGTAAAATAAGTTAAACATCAAGTTAAACGTTCACGTCATAAGTGCATTGATGTACTTTGTTGAGTTCAGGATGGCGTTTGGTATAAAGGATATTTTTATTATTCTTTTGGAGCTCAACAGTGCCCCCCAGACTTCCAAAGCTCCAAGTGACAGGACAGAGGATGAGAGCTGTCTATCAAGATTCTCATCCTGTCAGTGTAAATGTAGGACAGACGTTTCTGGGCTTTTTCCACAATTCTGATTTGCTTGACCTCACACTTCGTACTCAGGTGACCAAAGCAAGCACAGACCGGAAATGTTAAAATACTCAATATGCACAGAATACACAAGCTCTGAAATGTGCAGATCAGAATCAGAATCAGAATCATCTTTATTTGCCAAGTATGTCCAAAACACACAAGGAATTTGTCTCCGGTAGTTGGAGCCGGTCTAGTACAACAAACAGTCAATTTACAGAACACTTTGGGGACATAAAGACATTGACAAAAAACAATTGTGCAAAAAGATGCTCTCTCTAGCACTTAGAGCAGTTCGAACGACTAATATTGCAATAGTCCGGTGCAATGACCATTGTGCAAAGGGCGCTGAGACTTCAAGGAGTGTATGCGGTTTAAAGTGACGAGTAGTGCGATCATCTGGGACAATGTTGGTTGTGCAAATGTTACAGATACTCCTCAATCAGTGTGCAAATGGAGCAGATGCTACTCTGGCATGAGTGGCCAGTATATGCAAATAGTGCAGCATGGCGAGACAACTACAGTGAGTGCACGAGTAATACATAATTGGCCCCACAGAAATGTGACAACGAACTCAAGTCAAAAAATTGCCAGCTTGTTGTAATGGAATTATAGGTTAGGTGTTTAAGAAGTTGATCGCAAGAGGGAAGAAGCTGTTGGAATGTCTACTAGTTCTAGTTTGCGTTGATCGGTAGCGCCTACCTGAGGGAAGGAGCCGGAAGAGCCGGTGACCGGGGTGCAGACGGTCCGAGAGGATTTTGCACGCCCTTGTCTTAGTTCTGGCAGCGTGCAAGTCCTCAATGGTGGGTAGGGGGGTACCGACAATCCTTTCAGCAGTTTTGATTGTCCGTTGCAGTCGGAGTTTGTCCTTTTTTGTAGCAGCACCAAACCAGACTGTGATGGAAGAACACAGGACCGATTCGATGACCGCTGTGTAGAACTGTCTCAGCAGCTCCGGTGGCAGGCCGTGCTTTCTCAGAAGCCGCAGGAAGTACATCCTCTGCTGGGCCTTTTTGAGGACGGAGTTGATGTTGTTCGCCCACTTCAGGTCCTGAGAGATTGTAATTCCCAGGAACTCGAAGGTCTCGACGGTTGACACAAGGCAGCTGGACAACGTGAGGGGCAGCTGTGGCGAAGGATGCCTCGTGAAGTCCACGATCATCTCTACCGTCTTGAGCGTGTTCAGCTCCAGGTTGTGTCGCCCGCACCACAGCTCCAGCCGCTCCGCTTCCTGTCGATATGCACACTCGTCACCGTCCTTGATGAGGCCGATGACAGTGGTGTCATCTGCAAACTTCAGGAGCTTGACAGTCGGGTTCGCTGAGGTGCAGTCGTTCGTGTAGATTGACACAAGACAGCTTCATCTCCTAAAAAAAATGCGACTCTACATGGATTTTGACATAGTGGACTAGATGGTTGAGACGTCAGTGGAAAGAAAATGTTTTTTAAACTGTACTTGGGCGCCGTTCATTACATCATCCCTGTATCTTAATTACAATGTACCGGATCTACGCCAGCTGGTGGACCTTCTGCAGTAAAAGTAGTTCTCGATCATGTGATAAGTATTTGATTGTTTGCCATGTTGGAGAGCTGGATGATACCTTATTACACTAGGCTAAACAGAAAGACTAGGAGCGTTTTGTCTGTGTCACCGTAACCAGTTTTTCTGCAGTGTTATCAGTCTTTTTGTTGGATGTGCAAAGATGAGCGCAAAGACAAACCTGGTATGCGGGGTCTGCACGGTCACGTTTCGAGGCGGCCGAGCCCAGATGGCGCTGGCGGAGTGTTTCTCGACTGGGGACCAGGCTGGTCAGGTGGGTGGAGCAGCAGGACCTGAGGCAGCGGTGGCGACGCTCCACCCGCCTGACCAGCCTTGGAACATGACCGTATGTAAACCCTAATTCGCCTCCGGGCGCAGTGGCGCCTGGGGCAGTGGCCCTGGTGGTGACCCTTGGTTGGCGCCTCTGCTTCGATAGTGATCCTTTTTGCAGATTCACATGTGGTTACCTCATTGCAATTTTAACTTCCTCTAGATAGTGAAATTTTTTTTATGAATGGCTGGCCAGATTGAGAGCAGCTCCTTGACAAATGTGCAGCCTTCTTGCCCAGATTTCAAATTGGTGCTGATAAATGGCAAATTACTCATTGTCCCTCCCAGCTGTATTGCAGCCAGACACCCCTCAGTAATTTGCAATTTTTGACATTGGCTCTGAATCAAATTTCTCTTTTTAAACACTCAATTTAATGGAACAAAACAGTGTTTGGACTTGCAAACATGGCCACCGCCGTCGTGTCAAGAGGTGCGTGACGGCATGGAAAATCTATTCAACAAATAAATCCATTTTAATAACATGAACATGTTTTAAGCTTAGTTTTACTTACCAAATGAATCCACATTGCACTTGATGTCCGTCCATGTTGTGATTGTTTTTTGTTGCTTTACTTATGGGGCGGCTGTGGCTCAGTTGTTAGAGTGGGTCGGAAGGGTTGCCGGTTCGAATCCCGGCTCCGACTGTTAGCATGTCGAAGTGTCCTTGGGCAAGACACTGAACCCTAATTTGCTCCCAGTGGGCCTGGCAGCGCCTCACGTGGCAGCAGTCGCCCATAGGTGTATGAATGCGTGTGTGAAAGGGTGAATGTGAGGCTTTGTAAAGCGCTTTGGGCACTGTGATGGTGTAGATAAAGCGCTATATAAGTGCAGTCCATTTACCATTTATAGACCATCAAGAATTTGTTTATGTGAGAATGGTTGAATGCCACATACTGTAAGCTGGCTAGTCTTTTTAAATGTGTTTCTTTAAACAAGCAATTTAGATATTATGTTGCACTCGCACATAACGTACATGTAACAGACACTTATTTCCCAATCAGTACGTCGGGATTTTGATATCGTGGATGAGATCGTTCCCTAAAAAAAAAAAAAAAATCCCTTTATAGTGATTGGGGTGTTGGGAATGAGCGAACGACTGCGTTCGCAATCATTTGCTCATTTCCGACTCCCGGATCACTATCGCAAGATCTTTACATAGTGGGCAATATAGTTGAGTCATCAGTCAAATTTGAAACACCCCTCAGGCGCCGTTAATTACACAATTGCTGTCGCATAATTACAACCTACCGATTAATGTCCCATTAATGACCTCATATGACCTTGTTCACGGAACAAATTTAAGTCATCAAGGTAGCACTGTATTGGGAACGGCCAGCAGTAACAATCAAAATGTGTGTGTGTGTGTGTGTGTGTGTGTGTGTGTATGGAAGTGTAGGTGGTCATGTGACTTTGATGCTATCATTTTGGTTAGCCTTTGGGTCAAGCGTTGTTGCCGGAGGTCCCTGAAGGACGCGGACATTGTGCTTATTTGCCAGCACAATGGGACCCATAATGACAGCAAATGGCCGCCAATGTCCCATAATGTCTTTTGGAGCTGATAGGCTAGTTCATTTGCATCTGGAGATATGCTCGATGGACCCGCTGTCCATTGTGGCGCCAGCCAGAAATGACTTGCCATTGTGTCTGTAATGGAGTCCGTCGTCTCATGTGTCAGTCACTGCTCGTGCCCGTTGTTGCACGCATCCAGCGTGCCACGTCGTCATTGGCGTCAAGGTGATGTGCGCTTCCACTTCCTGTCTCCGTTGTCAGGCTGCCCGGATCCTGCTCCTGGAACCCTTCTACGGGGGTTCCCACAAGCAGCTGCTGGACCTGCTAAGTGCCCACCTGGACTCCAGCGTGGCCTTCACCATGCCCGCCAAGAAGTGGCACTGGAGGGCCAGAACCTCGGCGCTCTACTTCAGCCACAACGTACCCGCCAGCCCCACGTACAGGTGACACCCCTCCGGGTCTGGGACTGCTTTAGTTTCGGACCAAACTGGAGCTGTACCTTCTAGAGGGGCAACTATTGATGAACAACTATTGTGATAATCGGATACGTTCTTAAAGCCAATGTTTAATTTAAAATTGTCCAAAACGACGGTTTATATCCTCTCAACAGTAAATGTTCTCAGATTTAAGACTTAAGCAGCCTTCGAAGTGTATACAGTAAACCCCCATCCATCGCGGGGGTTACCTTCCAGACTCCCCTGCGTTGAGTGAAAATCCACGAAATAGAAATATGAAATAAAAAATTGAATTTTTTTTAACTTGAAATTGTTTTAGGGTCTTCAAACACACTTAAAATAATACACACACATTTAAACACAGTATATTGAGAGAGAGGGCAAGAGCAATCGATAAAAAAATGGTGAAAATATAAAAATTTAACACATACAGTACAGTACAAAAAATAAGGTGTTTGCATCCCGGAGAGACGACTTGTCAATTGCCTTAACTGGTTAAAAAAAGAAGATAAAAAGATATTCCACAATAAAAATAAAAAATTTTAAAAAAACGCGAAATAGCGGGACCGCAAAGCGTGAACGCCGATATAGCGGGGGTTTACTGTATCAAACTAGTAGCCCTTTGCTCGCATGAATCAGTAGTACGAGCCCTCACTTTCAAAAAGGTTGGTGAGTACAACAACATATTCAATCATATTTGGATTTGTTTCATTCAACAATACCAAATAAACAACACTAATCAGTTAATATAGAGTATTCAGAAAAGAAAATTACAGTAAACGTTTATAAAACAATTCTTTATCCGATTAATCGATAGAATAATTGATAGAATAATCGATATTAGAAATATTCCATAGATTCAGCCTGAATGCCCTCTTAGATTTTGCTCGTGTGACTTGTTTGGTGAGGAACTTGCGTGGCTATGAGACTTGTTTGGGAGCATTCGGGCCCCTCGTGACTGTGACTTCTCTGCTCGGCAGGGTTCTGTTCTGTAGTTCGGTTCTGAACCTGTGCGAGCTGGTGGGTCTTAGACCAGATATGGCCCGCTTGAAAAAGGTTCTGTACTTCCACGAGAACCAGTTGGTGTATCCGGTGCGCAAAGAGCAGGATCGGGACTTCCAGTACGGATACAACCAGATTCTTTCGTGGTAAGAGTTCGTTTCCCGTTTGGTCGGTCGGACCGGCGGAGCCGCGCCATTGGTGCGTTTTACATGTCACACATGGTGGTGTTTTGTCGGCAGCCTGGTGGCCGACACAGTGGTCTTCAACTCTGCCTTCAACATGAACTCCTTCCTGTCGTCCATCGCGTCCTTCTTGAAGAAAATCCCTGACCAGCGGTCCCCCAAAGACGTGGCCCAGATCATCCGGCCCAAGTGCCGGGTTCTTTATTTCCCGCTGCACTTGGCCAACGTCACCAGGTCAGTGACATCTTCAACATAGGACATGCGTAGACATCAAATGTAATTAGACACCCCCTTAGCAATAGAGTTTTACAATGCTAAAGTTAAAAAACAACTTCAAATACTTGATTTTCTTAAAATTAATTCCAAGTATTAGGATAATCTTGACAAGTAATGTAACCACAGAATTAGCCCCTTCTTAACATTAGCCATTTAAAAAGACAAAAGTCGTTATGTCACGATTTTATGTGTTTGTATGTATATAAAATTGTACATATACAGTGTGTGCATATGCATATATATATATATATATATATATATATATATATATATACGCACAGTGGGTACGGAAAGTTTTCACTCTTTGTTATATTGCTGCCATTTGTTAAAATCAGTTAAGTTCATTTTTTTCCTCATTAATGTACACACAGCAACCCATATTGACAGAAAAAAACGGAATTGTTGAAATTTTTGCTGATTTATTAAAAAATAAAAACTGAAATATCACACAGCCATAAGTATTCAGACCCTTTGATGTGACACTCATATATTTAACTCGGGTGCTGTCCATTTCTTCTGATCATCCTTAAGATGGTTCTACACCTTCATTGCAGTCCAGCTGTCTTTGATTATACTGATTAGACCTGATTAGGAAAGCCACACCTCTGTCTATATAAGACCTTCCAGCTCACAGTGCATGTCAGAGCAAATGAGAATGATGAGGTCAAAGGAACTGCCTGAAGAGCTCAGAAACAGAATTGTGGCAAGGCACAGATCTGGCCAAGGTTACGAAAATATTTCTGCTGCACTTTACTTTCCTAAGAGCGCAGTGGCCTCCCTAATCATTAAATGGAAGACATTTGGGACGACCGGAACCCTTCCTAGAGCTGGCCGTCCGGCCAAACTGAGCAATTAAGGGAGAAGAGCCTTGGTGAGAGAGGTAAAGAAGAAGGCTGTGACTGAGCTCCAGAGATGCAGTCGGGAGATGGGAGAAAGTTCTAGAAAGTCAACCATCACTGCAGCCCTCTACCAGTCAGGGCTTTAAGGCAGAGTAGCTCGACGGAAGCCTCTCTTCAGCGCAAGACACATGAAAGCCCGCATGGAGTTTGCTAAAATACACCTGAAGGACTCCAAGATAGTGAGAAATAAGATTCTCTGGTTTGATGAGACCAAGATAGAAATTATTGGTCTTAATTCTAAATTGCATGTGTGGAGAAAACCAGACACAATGCACTACAATACAGTCCCAACTGTGAAACATGGTGGTGGCAGCATTATGCTGTGGGGGTGTTTTTCAGCTGCAGGCACAGGACGACTGGTTGCAATCGAAGGAAAGATTAATGCGGCCAAGTACAGGGATATCCTGGACGAAAACCTTTTCCAGAGTGCTCAGAACCTCAGACTGGGCTGAAGGTTCACCTTCAAACAAGACAATCACGCTAAGCACACAGCTAAAATAACAAAGTAGTCTCGCCACGCTGCACTATTTGCATTTCTGTTGTTGACCAATACTAGCCACTCATGCCAAAGTAGCATCTGCCCCACTTGCACACTGACTGAGGAGTATCTGCAACATTTGCAGAATCGACATTGTACCAGATTATCGTACTACTAGTCACTTTAAACTGCATACACTCCTTGAAGTCTTGGCGCCCTTTGCACAATGGTCATTGCATCGGACTATTGCTATATTATTCATTCAAACTGCTCTAAGACTCTGCATCTTTTTGCACAATTGTCAAAAAAAACGTGTACCGACATTACGAGATAACTAACAACCCTTTATTGCTCAATGACTGTTTTTCTCAATGTCTTTATGTCTCAAAAGTGAATCTTGTCGTACTAGAGCGGTTCCAACTACCGGAGACAAATTCCTTGTGTTTTTTTTCGGACATACTTGACAAATAAAGATGATTCTGGCTACAGAACAACTCCGTGACTGTTCTTGAATGGCCCAGCCAGAGCCCTGACTTAAACGCAATTGAGCATCTCTGGAGAGACCTGAAAATGGCTGTCCACCAACGTTCACCATCCAACCTGACAGAACTGGAGAGGATCTGCAAGGAGGAATGGCAGAGGATCCCCAAATCCAGGTGTGAAAAACTTGTTGCATCATTCCCAAAAAGACTCATGGCTGTATTAACTCAAAAGGATGCTTCTACTAAATACTGAGCAAAGGGTTGGAATACTTATGGCTGTGTGATATTTCAGTTTTTCTTTTTTAATAAATCTGCAAAAATTTCAACTTTTTTTTTTCTGTCAATATGGAGTCCTGTGTGTACATTAATGTGGAAAAAATGACCTTAAATGATTTTAGCAAATGGCTGCAATATAAAAAAGAGTGAAATATATAAGCGGGTCTGAATACTTTCCGTACCCACTGTGTATATAGATACATATGAAAACAAATATAAGACCACCCTTGTTTCTTTAATTTTGTGTTCGTTTTAATGCCTGCTACCACTAAAAGTATTAGCCTTTTTCAGAAGGCCTCTTTATACTCCCGCGCTCGCGCAGCCGACAGCACCAGCATTGCAGCTCATGACGCGCACACTGCACAAATTGTCGCCGCGCGCAGAATGCCGCGGAGATCATCTCTCGTGATTGGTCCGTTTTAGTCACATGCTGTGATGACGTACTCAGCTTTCCCCTTGGTTCCACATACCACCTACGCCGCCACTTTCTTCATCGATTTTGCAGTATAATTAAAGGTATCATCTGGTCATCTAGGTCCATTTGTGACACTGTTCCACGGTTGCCATTATTGTTGCTTTGTTCCATGTTCTGGAAAGGAAAGTAAAAACGGGTTCCGGAAATGGCCGTAAAATGCAGAGGAAACTCCACCCTGTGGTCTCCTAGCCAATACCAGCCGTAGCGACACTCCCGACTTGGAGGAGAACTGCAGGTCATTTTAAAGACAGCGCGCGTGGGTTGCGCTCGAGTATAAAGGCAAACTACGCGTGGGATAGCCGCAGTGACGTCAGCGCTGTCGCCGCCCGCACGAGTATAAAGAAGCCTTTACCCCTTAAATGCCCCTAGGAAGCTAGGGACGACACATCGTCACCCCTCTGCTGGCTCTGTCGTAGGCAGACGCGACAATTGCTTACATTTGCAAGAAGCCGTCTTGTGTCAAATGAATGTTACTATTATTATAAGAAATTGCTTTTTTTATTTCAATGTCTGTTTGTGCAGTTTCTAAAGGTGACTTACGGGTCGCCCTGAAGTGCAAAACACAACGGCAAATAACTAAACACAACGGCAGTTTCAGAAATACGACAGCAAATAAATAATCACAACGACTAATCAGAATCAGAATCATCTTTATTCGCCAAGTATGTCAAAAACACACAAGTAATGTGTCTCCCGTAGTTGGAGCCGCTCTAGTGCGACAACAGACAGTCAATTGACCGAGAATCTGGGACAATGTCGATTGTGCAAATGTTGCAGATGCTACTCAGTCGATTCTGCAAATGTTTCAGATGTTACTCAGGCACATGAGTGGCCAGTATTGGTCAACAACAGATGTAAATAGTGCAAATAGTGCAGCGTGGCGAGACTACTACAGTGAGTGCACGAGTCATGTATAAATGGGCCGACAGAAATGTGACAACAAACTCAAGACAAAAAATTGGCAACAAGTTCCAATGGAATTGTGTTAACTGTTTAAGAAGTTAATGGCAAGAGGGAAGAAGCGGTTGGAATGTCTGCTTGTTTTGGTTAGCATTGTTCGGTAGCGCCTACCTGAGGGAAGGAGCTGGAAGAGGTGGTGACCAGGATGTGGAGGGTCCAAGAGGATTTTGCATGCTCTTGTCTTAGTTCTGGCAGCGTGCAAGTCCTCCAGGGCGGGTAGGGGGGGTACCGCCAATCTTTTCAGCAGTTTTGATTGTCTGTTGCAGTCGGAGTTTTTCCTTTTTTGTAGCAGCACCAAACCAGACTGTGATGGAAGAACACATGACTGATTCGATGACCACTGTGTAGAACTGCCCAACAGCTGCCGTGGCAGGCCGTGCTTCTTCAGAAGCCGAAGGAAGTACATCCTCTGCTGGGCCTTTCTGAGGACGGAGTTGATGTCGAGCTCCCACTTCAGGTCCTGAGAGACTGTAATTTATAGGTCTCGACGGTTGACACAGGGCAGATTGGACAGCGTGAGGGGCAGCTGTAGCAAAGGATGCCTCCTGAAGTCTACGATCATCTCTACAGTCTTGAGCGTATTCAGCTCCAGGTTGTGTCGGCTGCACCACAGCTCCAGCTGCTCCACTTTCTGTCGGTACGCCGACTCGTCACCGTCTTTGATGAGGCCGATAACTGTAATGTACTGTAATAACTAAAGACAACAGCAAATAAAAAAACACACCAACAATTAACTAAACACTTGAGCAAATGAAAAATCACAACAGCAAATGACAAAACACTACAGGAAATGAAAAAACGAAATGAAATTAAGCGACCGGAAGAGGTAGGTGCTGGTGGGGGAGATTAGACTCATCGCTGATTGGACGAGAGGGAGGACTTGATTGGACGCTTTGACTAGGAAGTTATTCCTCGTCTGGCGTGATTTTCTTTAAATGAGCGTTACCATTGATTCAAATGTAGCTACTACTATCAAAGACTATTTTGACTCGGGACATATGTAACCCGACTGAACAAGATGACAATGAACTGAAACTGAAAAAACAAAGGGTCTAAACCGTCAAATATTTTTTCCATGACTATATTAAATGTATTTACAGTATATTTAGGGATTTCGTTTGATGTGCGTCCTGCGTCTGAAACGCGCAAAGATGATCAGGGACGCAATGCTATGGATTAACGTATTCCGGTGTGGTGCTGAAAATCCGGTGAATAAATTTTTTTGACAAAGACAGAGCTCTGGAGTGCGACTTATTTGGTCGCATATGTGCCCCTAATTTCTGAATGGTGCGGCTAAAAAAAAAAAAAGAGAGAGAGGGAGGGTCCACCTGTACGCCCAGCCATTTAAGGAAGAAAAAAGATCTCTGCGACTTGAAAGCAGACACACGAAACCCATCTGGTCTCTGAACCAATCAGCGATAGTGAAGGGCGGTGTGGTACCCTCCTACCCTCCTCTGATTGGCCGTGAGCGTGCCTGTATGTGTGTGTGTGTGTGTGTGAGTGCGCGTGCGTGCGTGCGTGCACATTCGTGCTTTTCAAATGTGGGCACCAGCGTACTCAGCTAAGTTTTTTGACACTGCGACAGTGTGGGAGCATTTTGGATTCAAGCAACAATAAAGGAGGCCATCCCACGAACACCAACGAGCTGATATGGCGACTTTTTATGAAGTCGAGACAAAGACAACGCAACTTAAAACCGCAAAGTGACAAAATCCATTTTAAACACAGCTATTATCCTATAATAGTTGTGTTTGGGAACAAAAAGCACGGGGGGGGGGACATTTCCCATTTCCTGTCAGCTTGCAATTACGGAACTCTTAGCCCAAGCAATGCAAATACAAACATGTCAGCGTATATGGCGCACATATGCTCACATTATATATAGTATAGCGTCCTCACTATTGTAAGAGATGTAGCCCTTGAACATGTTGCCAGCCTTCCCACTTAACATGAATATTTGACTTCTAAAGCCGTCAATGGCAGTGAATGTTTTAAAAAGTAGTACAAATCTTGAATCAAAACAGGTTGCTTTGATATACTTGTTGTGCTGTTATTAATGTTACTATACTTTGTACTTTTTCTTAATCAAGTGGAAACTTGATTGGCAGTATATTGCCTGTTAAGGAATTAATGTCGATGTAATGTAATATAACCTCTTAATCTGTGCCAAATGTTTGTTTGTTCTAGGGCAATTTTTGTGAACGGAGTCTGAGTGTGTTTTATTTATATTTTTTATTTATCTAAGATATTTTATTTAGGGTCTCCTGATCCGATCTTTGGGTTGGGAAATTGGTCTGATGTCAGCAAAAAAAAAAAAAAAAAAAACAAGGATCGGATCGGACTGGATCAAAAATCTCAGATTTTAGAGACTCTTATACAAGCACTCCATTCCGTGCTCCACTCCAGCACTTTTATCCAGCAGCGCTTGGACGGCATGCAGAGCCCACGTGATCACAACAGCAGCTTGCTAAGGTGCTAACATAGTAACAAGGAGTAAGAGTGAATGTTGCTTGCTTAAAGTCAACAAACACTCCAGTTGTAGTTCACTGTAAAACAAAACAAAAAACATAAAATAATTACACCTGTTAAATGTTCAAATACATCACAGATATAGTTTCTTTCTTTGTTTTTATTCACAAAAATCTCTTGCTCACCGCTAACACAATGAATGAAAAACACCATTGACGAGCTAACAAAAATTTGCATCAAATTCGCTGCGCTTATATCTCTCAAAAAAAGATTATTGGTACACAAATGCTGTATGAACACATACAAAAGGGCAATATAACAATACTCTGGCATGTATTCTTCAAACTGGGAAAAACAATTTATAATAACAATATTATATCATAACTTCTACTTTCTTTGTTACTGTAAGTGTGTATCTCATTGCTTGTACCACACTGCCCCTCAGAAGTCAAGACGTGCACAGCAGTTAATTTATGTAACCCATTGGTTAATAATAATTGCCAGTTTTTCTCATACCTGCTGTTGCTGATTATTGTTCTCTGTTTGAGTAATATCACTTGATCAAGCCTTTTCAAGCATTCCATTCTACAAAATAAGTTATGTATGATTATCGCTAAAATCGGTGGGACCGATATCGGTATTGGCCAAAACTCTAGGCTGCAATATCGGTATCGGATCGGAAGTGAAAAAGTCTGATCCCAACCCTAAAATTAATAATTCACAGGTAAGACTTGTTTGTTTGGAGAATGGGAATTCACAGTATTGTGAACACACAGGTCTTTGTAGTATTAGCCACAAAGTCCGAAAATGCAGTGAGCAAAATAATAATGTATCACAATAATAAAATATGATCAAAAGTGAGACGTGGCTTGGAGTGGAAAACATCAAAGGTGAAGCGTCTTCTCACATTCACCCATCGACGATGTTTACAGGGGATTCGGCGGCCTCTGTGTGTTTGATGTCAACGGCGACATCATCAACATGTGATGTGTCTTATCCGCCTCCTCCTCACTTGTTTGGACTTTAATCAAAGAAGATCAAGTTTAATCGGAAAAACATCTGCTGAGCACCTTCATCCTCCTTAATCCCGTACCTCATCACACACGCACACCCTCATCATAATCATTTGTGTGTGTATGCGTGCGTGCGTGCGTGCTTGTAGTTTGTCAGTCATTCAGGGCAAGGTACTCCACTAGTCCTTAAAGTCCTGACACATAAGCGCACACACACATCATCCTCATCATCATCTGTGTGCGTGTGTGTGTAAGTACTTACTTACTTAGAATACCTTGTCCTGAATGACTGAAAAACTACACACACACTTCCATCTTAATGTGTGTGTGTGTGTGTGTTCCCCTAAAGTCCTTGGAGAAATTCTCGAGCCATGACAAACAGTGAACTGCAAATAGTCTATGCGCCCCATTATTATTTTTTTATTATTGGTTAGGATTTTATGTTATCATAACCCCAATTACATTGTATACTACGCCATACAATGACAATAAAGGCTCTCTATTTGTGTTCAATCATTATGAACAGCTGTGGTTGTTTTTTTTCAGTGCTCTTTCAACAAAGTTGAGTTGAGAGTCTCAAAGATTAAGCCATGCAAGAGTAAGTACACGCGGACCTGCGCATGTACAGTATATACGTACTATGAAACGACCTAATGGCTCATTAAATCAGATAAGGGTCTTTTGATCATTTTGTTGATACTTGGATAACTAGCAAATATGAAGGCGATACATCATTCACGATAACTTGACGTAATTCCAGCAGACGGCAAGTAGATTTGGAAGAGTTTGATGCTGCCATTGTTATCGCTACGCGTTAGACAACCTCGCCCCATTTAGCTGTCGTGCAGTGCTGAGCGTGAGCATCAGGCCAAAGCAAAGCAGCGACTGACGCCGGCAGTTAATGACAGCGTTTGACCAATCTGACATTGGTGCAACATGAAGCGCAATTCTGAACATTATAGCGCCGCTAAAAACTAGGCTTTACACGATCAGGATTTTGGGGGCGATCAGCGAGCTTAAAAAAACGATATCCGATCACAAGCTGGAGGAATGTGTGTAAATGATCCGTTCATTTACTGTATATACTTGTCTACTTAATTGTTCAAAAAAATATAATAACAATAAATAATGTATCTTTGTTCCTCTATTTATGCCAGTGAGGCATAGTGACAGACATAACAAATGATGGTCTTCTATTAGATGGCAGGAAGTAAATAATTAATGTATCCACTTTTTGTGACATTTTTATTTGTTGGTGTGCCGTGAGATTTTTCAATTGTAAAATATGTGCCTTGGCTCCATAAAGGTTGGAAATCACTGCTCAAGTCGGATCGTGTATTCTAATCAGTCTAACCAACATTACAACATGACAGAAATGATGGGTGATAACTTACTGTAATTAAATATTTTTTTATTAAATTACTTCACGCACACCGAAACTTTAGACCATGATTCGACAGAACGGCGGCAGGTTTACGTACAACCGTCACTGCTAGCAGTAGCTTGCTTGGCTACATAACGTTTTGTTGCCTGCTTGCGAGCCATATCATACCAAAAGTACGGGAACGTACCTCAAGCAAGCCTTAAACGAACGTCCTCTCCTGTCCTGAGCACCGGTGACCACCAACACACGTTTTCCCCCATTTTGTCCTTAGAATACAGTCGGCGCGATCCACTCTTGTTGTCGTCGCCATGCTAACGCGTGTATCCGGTCGCATTTGAGTTGACAAGATAAAGCCCAATGATCGTAAAAACGATGCTGTGGTATCGGAATACAAGATTTTTTTGCAGTCGTCTGACAGTGCAATCGTGAAAGAGCAAATTTATCTTGTAGTCTGATCCGGCCATTACGTGTTGTCTGTCTCAGACGTGTTGTCTGTTCCACACCGCCGACATGTTTTCATTTAAAAAAAAATAACTTTATTGGCCATCAGATATTTCCAATACGATGTCAAAAGACACGCGACAAGGCTAAAAATAAACTAGCTTTTGGATTCAAATATACTGTGCATGATGGCGATGCAGAGTAAATGTCTTTTGCGGAGCCAATCAATGACATCATTGATAGGATCGGCGAATTATGACATTAAAGCCGAGCAGCCGTTCAGCATAAAATCCTAAATATTGGCCGATACCGATCAGCCCGATAAAATCGGTGTAAAGTCTACCAAAACCTGATGAGGCTTCTGCCACCACGTTTCCTAAGCACACACAAAAATGGGGCAGAAGGGATTCAGGCGTCACACCTGCTGAAAACGCTGGTCAGAGCTTACTCATGAGGTTTTGGACTCGTGAAATCCATCTTTTCAAAGCTTTTTACTGACATGAAATGAAGCCAGGCACACAGACAGACAGCATTTACAGACACGTTTACAAATAAGTTCACTTGTCTCAATTCAGGCGGCACGGTGGCCGACTGGTTAGAGCGTCAGCCCCACAGTTCTGAGGACCCGGGTTCAATCCCCTGCCCCGCCTGTGTGGAGTTTGCATGTTCTCCCCGTGCCTGCGTGGGTTTTCTCTGGGCACTCCGGTTTCCTCCCACATCCCAAAAACATGCATTCATTGGAGTCTCTAAATTGCCCGTAGGTGTGAATGTGAGTGCAAATGGTTGTTTGTTTCTGTGTGCCCTGCGATTGGCTGGCAACCAGTTCAGGGTGTACCCCGCCTCCTGCCCGACGACAGCTGGGATAGGCTCCAGCACTCCCGCGACCCTAGAGAGGAGAAGCGGCTCAGAAAATGGATGGATGGATGTCTCAATTCATACAAAATCTTATGATGTTCTGAAAACTTGATGGAAAAAAAAGCAAACATTGCTATAGAAGGTGAAAAATTTCTAATTGGAGCATCCTGGCCAAAAGTATTTTCTGCATGGGAAAAGTCATGACAACTCAAGCAGATATTTTCTTGCAAGCAGCTATACTTACAGTACATCAGTTTTAAGATCACTGCATTGGCTCCCTGTGTTTCAGGATCAATTTTAAGGTTCTTTTATTCATCCATTTATTCTCTTCCGCTTTTCTGAGGTCGGGTCGCAGGGGAGCCCAGACTACCCCCTCCACACCCACTTCATCCAGCTCTCCTGGGGGCATCCCGAGGTGTTCCCATGCCAGCTTGGAGACATAGTCTTTCCAGCATGTCCTGGGCCATCCCCTGGGCCTCCTTCCAGTGGGACGTGCCCAGAACACCTCACCAGGGAAGCGTCCAGGAGGCATCCTAATCAGATGTCTGAGCCACCTCATCTGGCTCCTCTCTATGCAGAGGAGCAGCGGCTCGACTCTGAGCCCCTTCCGGATGACCGAGATTTTCACCCTATTTCTAAGTGCGAGCCTGGACAGACACCCTGCGGAGGAAACTCATTTTGGCCGCTTGTTTTCGCGATCTTGTTCTTTCGGTCACAACTCACAGCTCGTGACCATAGGTGAGTGTAGGAACGTAGATTAACCGGTAAATCGATAGTTTAACCTTTCGGCTCACCTCCTCCTTCCCCATGACAGACAAATACAGTGTCCACATCATTGCAGATGCTGCACCGATTCGCCTCTCGATCTCCCGCTCCATTCTTCCCTCATTCGTGAAGAAAACCCAGAGATACCTGAACTCCTCCACTTTGGGCAGGAAGTAATTCCCAACTCAGAGGGGGCACGCCAACCTTTTCTGACTGAGGACCATTGTCTCAGATTTGACGGTGCTGATTCTCATCCCAACCACTTCATACGGGTGTGAATCACTCCAATGAGAGTTGGAGATTGCGGCTAGATGAAGACATCAGAACCACATCATCTGCAAAAAGCAGAGATGCAATGCTGAGATCACCAAACCGGCTGCGCCTAGAAATTCTGTCCATGAAAGTTATGAACAGAAGTGGTGACAAAGGACAGCCTTGGTGGATCTAACCCTCACTGGAAACGAATCCGACTTACTGCAAGCAATGCGGACCAAACTCTGACACCGGTCGTACAGGGGCTGAACAGCCTGTATTAGGGGGTCCGGCATCCGTCGACTCCATGAGAGTCAAGGGATGAGTCGAATGCCTTCTCCAAGTTCATAAAGACTGGTTGGGCAAACTCCCATGCACCCTCAAGGACCCTGCCACGATGTAGAGCTATTCTCCTGTTCCACAGCCAGGACGAAAACCACTCTCGTCCTCCTGAATTAGCGATTCGACTTCCAGATGGACTCTCGTCTCCAGCACCCCCCGGGTAGACATTGACTGGGAGGCTGAGGAGTGTGATTCCCCCTATAGTTGGAACACACCCTCCGGTCTCCATAACCCCAGTCTGCCAATCCAGAGGCACTGTCCCCGATGTCCACGAAATGTTGCAGAGGCATGTCAACTGGGACAGCCCCACAACATCCAGAGCATGTGGTTGCACAAGTGTGCACACCCTCTTAGGTGTGGATGTGGCTGTGTTCAGAACTAACCAGTGCACTTGGCACCAGGACACCCTAGTTCGTAGTTCGATGATCGACTTTGTGGTCGTGTCATCGGACTTGCGGACTTGAAGGATGCCGTCAAGCTGAAGAAGGAGTCCTATCGGGGGTTTTTGGCCTGTATGACTCCTGAGGAAGCTGATGGGTACCGGCTGGCCAAGCGGAATGAAGCTTTGGCGGTTGCTGAGGCAAAAACTCGGACGTGGGAGGAGTTCGGTGAGGCCATTGAGAACGATTTCCGAACGGCTTCGAGGAAATTCTGGTCCATTATCCGGCTTCTCAGGCAGGGGAAGCAGTGCACCATCAACACTGTGTATAGTGAGGATGGAGCACTGCTGACCTCGACTCGGGACGTTGTGAGTCGGTGGGGAGAATACTTCGTAGACCTCCTCAATTCCACCGACACGCCTTCCCAGGAGGAAGCAGAGTCTGGGGTATCTGAGGGGGGCTCTCCTATCTCAGGGGTTGAGGTCACCGAGTTGGTTAAAAAGCTCTTCGGTGGCAAGCCCCCCGGGGGTGGATGAGATCCACCCGGAGTTCCTAAAAACTCTGGATGTTTGTGGGGCTGTCCTGGTTGACACGCCTCTGCAACATCGCATGGACATCGTGGACAGTGCCTCTGGATTGACAGACTGGGGGTCCGGAGGTTGTCTTCCAACTACAGGGGGATCACACTCCTCAGCCTTCCTGGTAAGGGATATTCAGGGGTGCTGGAGAAGAGGGTCCGTCGGGAAGTCGAATCTCAGATTCAGGAGGAGCAGTGTGGTTTTCATCCTGGCCGTAGAACAGTGGACCAGCTCTACACCCTCGGCAGGCTCCTCGAGGGTGCATGGGAGTTCGCCCAACCAGTCTACATGTGTTTTGTGGACTAATACGGGCTGTTCGGTCCCTGTACGACCAGTGTCAGAGTTTTGTCCACATTGCCGGCAGTAATTCAGACTCGTTTCCGGTGAGGGTGGGACTCCGCCAAGGCTGCCCTTTGTCACCGATTCTGTTCATAACTTTTATGGACAGGATTTCTAGGCACAGCCGAGACGTAGAGGGGGTCCGGTTTGGTGGCCTCAGTATTGCATCGCTGCTTTCTGCAGATGATGTGGTTCTGTTGGCTTCATCAACCCGTGATCTCCAACTCTCACTGGAGCGGTTCGCAGCAGAGTGTGAAGCGGTTGGGATGAGAATCGGCACCTCCAAATCCGAGACAATGTTCCTCAGTCGGAAAAGGGTGGCGTGCCCTCTCCGGGTCGGGGATGAGATCCTGCCCCAAGTGGAGGAGTTCAAGTATCTTGGCGTCTTGTTCACGAGTGAGGGAAGAATGGAACGAGCGATCGACAGGCGGATCGGTGCGGCGTCTGCAGTGATGTGGACTTTGAATGAGCTTCCTCCGCAGGGTGGCCTGGCTCTCCCTTAGAGATAGGGTGAGAAGCTCGGTCATCCGGGAGGATCTCAGAGTAGAGCCGCTGCTCCCCCACATCAAGAGGGGCCAGATGAGGTGGCTGGGAGATCTGATTCGGATGCCTCCCGGACGCTTCCCTGGTGACGTCTCTCGGCCGGCCTGTGAAAGCCTCGGGATCCACCCGGAAGAGCTGGATGAAAGCTATTGCCACCCGCGACCCGACCTCGGACAAGCGGTAGAAAATGGATGGATGGATGGATAGTTTGAGTATTGATTGTGATTATGTGAACAGTTAAATATGTCCTTCTGTGTTTTATATATTGTTTTAAGTCCTGACTCCTTACAGACACAAACATCCTCGTCTGTGTGTGTGTGTTCGTTCTTTTCAGGCTGTTTCCCAAACACAAACTCTTGTGTGGAGTCACAGGCCCGTCTCACACGGGTGACATCATCGCCACGCTGACAGACAGCACTCTGCAATCTGGTCTGGACCAACAATCCAGTCTGAACAGGCAATCTGGTCCGGACCGGCAGTCCGGTCTCGAGCAGCAATACGGTCCGGACCACCGTCAGGACTCTCCTGGGAAGCCGCTGCACATCGTTTGGCCTCACAGGTGGTGAGTTGTGATCATTTTTATTTATATTAGTATTGATGATTGTTATTGGAGTAAACCTGTTGGCCAAATGCTCATACACGTTTGCCGAACTATTATTAGATGTATACAGTATTTATAGTGTATTATTCAACATATTTGTGCATGTGTATTAATTAGGAATGTATTAATCAGAATCATCTTTATTTACCAAATATGTCAAAAACACAGAAGGAATTTGTAGTTGGAGCCGCTCTAGTACGGCAACAATCAGTCAATTGACAGAGAACACTTTTGACACATAAAAACATTGGAAAAAAACAGTCACTGAGCAATAAAAGGTTGCTCGTCATCTGGTAATGTCGGTACAAATTGTTTTTTTTATAATGCAGATGCAGAGTCCTCTTGCAATTAGAGCAGTTTGAAATGACTAATAGAACAATAGTCCGGTGCAATGACCATTGTGCCAAGGGGCGCCGAGACTTCAAGAAATGTATGCAGTTTAAAGTGACTAGTAATGAGATAATCTGGGACAATGTCGATTGTGCAAATGTTACAGATCCTACTCAGGCACATGAGTGGCCAGTATTGGTCAACAACAGATATGCAAATAGTGCAGCGTGATGAGACTACTACAGTGAGTGCACGAGTAATGTATAATTGGCCCCACAGAAATGTGACAACAAACTCAAGGCAAAAAATTGGCAGCATGTTGCAATGGAATTGTATGTTAACTGTCTAAGAAGTTAATGGCAAGAGGGAAGAAGCGGTTGGAATGTCTGCTTGTTTTGGTTAGCATTGTTCGGTAGCGCCTACCTGAAGGAAGGAGCTGGAAGAGGTGGTGACCAGGATGTGGACCCTCCAAGAGGATTTTTCATGCTCTTGTCTTTGTTCTAGCACCGTGCAACTCCTCAAGGGTGGGTAGGGGGTACCGACAATCTGCTCAGCAGTTTTGATTCTCCGTTGCAGTCGGAGTTAGTCCTTTTTTGTAGCAGCACCAAACCAGACTGTGATGGAAGAACACAGGACTGATTCGATGATGTTGGGGCGCCCCGGTGCTGATGGTGCGTATGGATGAGGCGGTGTCCCCCACCCTCACGTGCTGTGTCCTGCCCATCAGGAAGCTGTAAATCAACTGGCAGATGGCAGGCAAGAAGCTGAGCTGGAGAAGTTTGGAGGAGAGGAGTTCGGGTCCCCACGCCATCGAGGTGTTCTAGGATGAAGTGCAGTCCCGTGTTGACTGCGTCATCCGCAGACCTGTTTGCTCGGTAGGAAAACTGCAGGGGGTCCAGCAGGGGACCTGTGACGCTCTTGAGGTGGTCCACAACGAGGCGTTCAAAGGACTTCATGACCACAGATGTCAAGGCGACGGGCTGAAGTCATTCAGACCTGAGATTGCAGTTTTCTTGGGGACTGGGATGATGGTGGAGCGTTTAAAACAGGATGGTAGTTCGCACAGTTCCAGTGATCTTTTGAAGATCTGTGTGAAGACTGGAGCGAACTGGTCCGTGCAGACTTTGAGGCAGGATGGGGACACATGGTCTGGGCCTGCCGCTTTGTTAATTTTTTGTTGTATGAAGATGCGTCTCACATCCTGTTCGTGGATGGTCAACGCAGAAGTCAGAGGTGTGATGGTGGTCGGTGGTGCGACTGGGTGGGTGTGAAAGTGTCCTTTTCAAATCTGCAGTAGAAGGTGTTCAAGTCGTCGGCTCGTCTTTTATTCTTCTCAGCTTTGGGGGTTGGTCGCTTGTAATTGGTTCGCGATTGTAATGCATGCCAAACTGATTCGGAGTCGTTAGCAGTACACAGTTTTTCTAACTTTACTGTATAGTTTCTCTTTGCAATGTTCAATTCTTTAGTCAGATGGTTTCTTGTCCACTTATACAGGGCCTTGTCCCCGCTTCGATATGCGTCCTTTTTAGCCTGTCGAAGTTGCTTAAGTTTGGCAGTGAACCACGTGTTGTTGTTATTGAACGTGCGAATGACTTTGTTGGTACACACACCTCTTCACAGAAACTGATAGAGGATGTAACAGTGTCCGTATATTTATCCAGGCTGCCAGCTGAATTTTCAAAGACGCTCCAGTCTGTGCAGTCTAGACAGATTTGAAGTTCTATCTTTGCTTCTTCGTCGGTCCACTTTTTCACTGTTTTCACCGTAGGCTTCGCGCATTTACGTTTCTGCCTGTATGATGGTATTAAGTGAATTAAGCAGTGATCAGAAGAGCCCAGAGCTGCGCGAGGATTGGCATGGTATGCGTTATTTAGCTTAGTATAGCAGTGGTGTAAAATTTTATTTTCCCTGGTAGGACAGTCAATGTGCTGCTTGTATTTGGGGAGTTTGTGGTTGAGTTTAGCTTTGTTAAAGTCCCCGAGAATAGTGAGGTGTGAGTCTGGGTGTTTTTTTTTCAATTTTGTTTACTTGTTCAGCGAGCGTTAGCAGTGCGGAATTTGTGTTAGCTTGAGGCGGAATGTAAACACCGGCGAGTATGAATGATACAAATTTACAAGGCGAGTAGAATGGCTTTTACAGTTCAAAAACAGCGACTCTAAATGCGGGCTGCATTGTGTGCTGAGCTCCGTGACGTCCGTACACGATTTTTCATTGCTATAGAAGCATATCCCGCCGCCTTTTGTTTGTATTAATTAGGGATGCACTGAAAATGAGACCAAATTTTATTTTGT
The DNA here is from genome assembly GCF_024500275.1 of Phycodurus eques. Classification (NCBI taxonomy): domain Eukaryota; kingdom Metazoa; phylum Chordata; class Actinopteri; order Syngnathiformes; family Syngnathidae; genus Phycodurus; species Phycodurus eques. Next base: position 257,133 of record NC_084536.1, read on the forward strand.
GCCTCCCCAGCTACCTACGAGCTACTGCTGGCTAGCTAACGTGGCTAAGCACTATGCAAAGCCGAAAGTTGGCTTGGCTTCCGGTGTCAATGCAGCATAGGTAACTAATCATCACCTCCATGACAGCAAATAAGATACCCTTGTGACAAGTATCGTTCACACAAAGGGAGGATTCAGAGTAATTAACAGGAGAAAGACGGGGACGCGATGCTAATTACTAAGCTATCGTGTCGTGACATGTAGTCGCCAAACACCGAAATAAGTGATTGGGTGGTACATTGCACTTGTCACGTCGGTCTGACTGGAACTGCATTAGAGCAGAGGTGAACCAACTTTGAAAAGCGAAATCGCAGGCAAATTAATAAGTGATACACAGCCACACAGAACGCATCTGGAACCGGAAATGAAATTGGTACATCACCAGAGAACACGGGCCGATAAATTTCAAAGTATATTAATATAATTGTATATTAATATAATTATAATGAAAGTATATCAAACAACCTATCCAACATATTCCCTGGGGGCGCTCATGAGGAAAGGAAAATGGGCAGAACTGCTACTTCCTGTGAGACACCGGAAGTAGCAGTGAGCCATTCATTCCTCACTATTTTTGTGTCCCGCAACGGTTTATTTGTGTGTTAACATTTTGCCTTTCTAAATGATTCTCAGCCCGCGTGGCTTTTAAAAACGTCCTTGTGCATCTCGGGAACTCGTAACGCTCTTCGCGGTTGTACAAACAACCAGAAGAAGTCGAATCTGTGGCTCCAAGAGCAATGTGTTGAGGAAGCACCCTGGCCGGACCAAAAGTTCTCTTTTCTCTGTTGTTGTGAGAATCACCTGGGGATAAGGAACCGGGAAAAACTGTCACTTGAAAAGACCACCTACAACGTTGTCCATGTGCTCCTTTCATTTTGTGGACAAAAAGCCCACAGAGGAACAACGTGCATTTTGGTTGAGTTAAAGTTCGACAAACCTACGGAGAAGAGTCGCCGGTTGCTAAGGAGGATTGAGAGCTGGGTCACAAGAAAAGTAGGTAGGATTTTATGTGTATGAAGGACACAACACAACAGTATACATCAGGCGACAACATGTACTTTTAAATTTTTTCATTCACATTGTTCTTATGTGACGTGTGTTTGGACTGCTGGTAATCAGTATTAATATGAAATGCTATAATTTATGCACAGACATAGCAAATTGTTAAACAATTCAGTGTGTTAGTCGTAATCTGCATTTAATACACATAATGGTATATGAATAACTTTTTTGCGTATTAACATAAAAGTCAACATTTATAGACACCTAGGGGTAGGACTAGACTAGACTAGGACTAATTAACAATATGTTTATATGCCCTTAATGCATCTTGTCTCGATAACGATGTACTGTATTGCGACGCTCAGATGGGCAAGATGATGACGCCGGGTGAGGAGATCCTGTGATGCCCAAACACAGTGGTCAGAATGGAGGATCGCACCAATTCTTCAACCATCACTTGTGAAATGCATACACCACCACCAGAAGTGCCATACCGGCTTGCTGACTGCATGTTCGAGTGATGCAGCTTCACAATCAGTGCCAGTTCCGGACCAAATTCTTATGACTTGCTAAAGGTAAAACAGTGTAATTATGTTTATTTTTTACACTTATGGTGGACAATGCAGTGACAGGTACATAACACAAAACTCAGGTTTTCTAGGCTCCTTGTGTGCTGAGGTGATGGGTGTTCGTGGGTTCACCGTGACGGACTTGCTGAAGGAGCGCAAGGTGAACCTCATCATTCCAGCATTCAAACGCCGAGGGTGCCAGGCCAGCTAATATTCATCCACTAATGTTGGAAGCATATGTATGTGAAAAGTAGAAATTCTGGAGATGTTTTATGCGTATGTAAAGGCTTTGTCAGATAAAATGTCCAACTGCAAGAAACCAGCTTGCAGGTCAGCAGCCGCACGTGCATCATTGTCAGCTGGATCTGGATGAATCCATGTAAAATATGGCTTTGATCTTATTTATTTAAAAAAATAATAATAATTTGCTTCACCCTCTTCAGCTAAGCATTCTTTCTTGTGCCCGCATTCTACATCTATGGCTTTCTCTGACTGCATCCTCCTACTGAATTGAAAATATATACACGTGCAATGTTTTTATGAAGTAGAAGAAATCATTCATCATCAGAGGTGGGTCATATTTTTACTTCAGTAACTTTTTTTTGGATAAATTTGACTTTGCAAACTACTTTTGACTTGAGTAATATTGTTGTAACAATATTCTTGGTTGAAGATTTTTTTGGCAATGAAAATGATCATTAAAACTAGCAGAAGAATCAACGTTGACCTTCCAAAGGGCGAAGATCACACCGACACCCTGCTGATCTATGATGGAGGGACTTGAAGGGTTAGGCTGGGCTCTACGTCTGCTTTAAGGCGAACACGACTGTGTCCCCCCTCCTTCAACAAAACGCAACAACCGTTTACTGTGTAGGAGGTCGCGATACGCTTTCGAGCCGAGACTCAATGATCTCACCGTTAACGAGGTCCTTTAATATAGTTAATGTAATTTTACTAATAATTGGATTAAGCATTTTTTTCGGTGTTCCGGCCAATAATTTTTTTTCAATGCATCACTCGTATTAATGAACCCATTAGTCGTATGTATTTTATTAAAAATATATTATTGGACTCTTATTAAATGTATATTTGGTGTATATTATTGGTGTGAGTGTATATATAAATCTTGAGTGCAAAGGTGAGCAATGCAAGCCCGTTTGGGAAAATGATCTTACGTTGCGGCGGCGGCTGTTTTGTCATGTGTGTTTTTGCCGTCCTCTCATGTCAGCAACGCAGGCGGGGGCGCCATAATCGGCTCTCAACTGAGCAAAACACAGCTGGATTACAGCTGCACCGCTGCGGCTTTTATTGCGCTCAAATTAGGATTAACGTGCCGCCAGACTTCATCTTCTTCTCATCTTTGCCTCTAATCTGCTTGTGGCCTGGATACTCGCATCCTCACATTACCACCGCCGACGTTGCCACTGGCGTTACCGATGGGCTGGGTATTTTTAACGTTTACCATTCCATTCGATTTTGAATCTTTACGTTGCCATTCAATTTCTATTCTCTGGGTTGTGATTTGATTCGATAGTGACTTAAAATAGCAACAATACGGATTCAGTAAGAATATTTACTTTTCATATCCATGTAAACGTATGTCACTTCACATTTTTGAGGAATAAAACATTTGAAAATAAAATAATAACCTACTTGTGCATATGAAGTCCTACAAAAGTAAACCAAAAAAACCTGACAGTTGTGTATAACCTGAAAAAATAAAGTAGATATAAATAATAATAAAAAAAATTCCTCCTGGAAATTGTGATGAAAATTCAAATTCTGCCTGGCCCAGTTTACAATCGACTTCCTTTTGTCTATTTCCTGTGTTGCGGATTTACACGGAAATCCAAAATGAGCCCAAACGTCTGACTGAAAAATGAGGACGCTGCTTGCTCTGGTCGCCATCTTGTTGTTTTTTTGGGTCGAGTGCAGCCTTCTTACATACGACGCAATGAAAATGTAAAGATGTAGCGATTAAGAGAATTTAATGGTATTGAATTGGGGAGGGGGGGAATATTGCCATTCACGAGTCATCGATATTTCTACCCACCCCAACAATGTGCAACATGCAGAGGGCCGAGATTACTAATTAAATTCCAAGAGGCAACTGTCACAAAAACATAAATGGCGTGCATGACGTCGTGCCCGCTCGCCACGAGCCGACTTTCAAGTAAACAAGCAACTGTAGCGTCCGTTGGCAAGTAACACACATACACAAAGAATGGCTCCGTTTCGAGTCCCATCCTCCTCCGCATCGCTCCTCGCCTCCTCCGGGCCACTTTGCCGACGCTCCTCGCTCAGCGCCCCGTCCAGTCGTCGGGCACTGTCGTAGGCAGTTGCCACCACCGACATTGCCGCGGTTGATCGCTGCTCATCAAGACGAAGAAGCAACGAGCGGCGACAGGCGAACAGCACCAACACTTCTCTCATCAAAAACTTGCAGGAAGAATTAACTGTGTGTGTGTGTGTGTGTGTGTGTGTGTCTGTCTGTGTGTGGAGGGAACATGACAAGGATCCTGAGCTGTTCTTCAGCACGATGGTGAAGTTGAAAGAAGAAGGACTCAACTTCCTGTTGTCTGTACTCGGAGAAACATTCACTGATGTGCCAGGTATGCACACATGGAACAAAACGCAACACAGATGACAGATGGACTACGAGAGCTGACCCACCTGTGGTGTCAGGCGTCTACTTGAATGGGTGTACACTACAGGTTCTCAACTCCATCCCTAGGTGATAGATTTTACGTTTCATTTGGATGCTGAAATAACAACAACACACACAAAGCACACACCATTCATGAAGTGCAGTGAAGACACAGCTGGGTTAACGCTAAGGCTAACAAGCGTTGTGTGGTTCTCAGAGGCATTCTAATGTTTATTGCAGAGGCATTTTTGCTAATGCTAATGTTCGCAGAGGCGTTTGCGACCTGCCGCCCTCTGCTGGACTCACACGTGCTCCACTGGGGTTTCCTGGAGTCCCGAGAGGACTACGTGAGCGTTCTGTGCCAGGCCGACGTGGTCCTGTCCACCGCGCGACACGAGTTCTTTGGAGTCGCCATGTGAGACGCGCACGACACACAACACGCCAACAGAGACTCGTGAGCTACGTTCAGACTGCAGGGCATGATGCCCAATCCGGATTCTTCGTTAAATCCGATCTCTTGATATAGTCGTTCACATTACAAAAACAAACGCGGCTTCAACTGAGGACGGAATGCCTCCGTGACATCACACGCATAACACAGGACAGGACATCACATTGTGCATGCGCAGAAAGACGAGGCGTCGTGTTTCCAGAAGTAAATAGGGCCTCTCGCGTAGGACTCGTCATGACACACTTGTGAGAAGTTCAAGGATTTATGCAAGCGGAGTCAACATTTTCTTATATCAGTTTGAACCATCTTCTTTTCGCCACTGATGTTTTTAAATGCTTTTGAGCTGTCTTTTATTGTTCCCTTTATTTTTGAATGCTTTTATTCATGTAAAGCACATAGAGTTCCCGTGTGTATGATAAGCGCTATATAAATAAATTTGTCTTGATTTTGATGATGTATAGGTCAGATAAGTACGACTTGCGCATCTATATTGACCTCACATCGCAAGATTTTTCCAATTTATATCCAAATAAGAAAGGGGCTTTGAAAAAAAAAATCCGACTTGAACTGTTCACGTTGACATGGAAAAGAAAATCTGAAATGTAACATTGGGCAAAAAAAGCGGAATTGACCAGCTGTGTGAACCTATCTTAACGCCTATATCAGACTACAGGATTTTAGCCCCGACATTGGACCGATTTGCTATCGCAGGCAATTTCCCACATCGGGCGTGACGTATTTTTGTTGGGAACGACAAAAGTTCTCATAGTGTGACATAATCCACGACCAATAATTTGGCCCTACGACGCCAAAATGAAAAGTTTAGTATGTTTGATTTTTTTGGGCGGATGTCTTCCGTGTAGTGTGTGACATATCAACGACAACTCACCGACGACACACCTTGACGTCGACCAATAGGACTGCGTATGGTGACCGGCGCATAGTGCTCGCTGTTGTCCACATTTATTCAGGCGCACAAACTGTTTACAGAAGCTTAAGAGCATGATTCGACAGAACGCTGGCATGTTTATGTACAAAGCAGGTGTATGTGCTAGCACTAGCTTGCTAGGCCACATAATGTTTTGTTACCTGCTTGCAAGCCATATTGTATTAAAAGTATGTGAACATATCTCAAGCAATCCTTGCATGGACAGCCCAAAACCTCCTCTCTAGAGGACCCGGTGACTCGTCATGTTTTTTTTTTCCCCCAACATTGACATGGCAATCCATTGTTTGACAACAACTTCTTGCCATGGTAACGGTCGTATCCGGTTGCGGTGAAAGGGGACACGTTTTCTGGTCCGGCCTCCGCTACAGTGTCAGTGAAAGTATTTGACAAAATAAATCCCACTGATCGGAAAAGACGGGATACGGTGGTATCAGAATACATGTCATTTGGTGTTGCCACTGTCTGACTGACATCCGGCAAGATTTGATGCCAGTAGTCTGACATTGTGCCATAGTGAAAGACCAAATTTGTCTTGTAGTCTGATCCAGGCATGGCTGTGCAGCTTCTTACTATCGGGTCAGCTTTTAGGCCCTTTAAACAGCTCTCTTCACGCCACACAACACTCCACAACACTCTACACAATACTACATACAACACTACACAACCCCTAGACAACACAACACACTACACACAAATGTTTTGTAGACATTTGCATTGGAGCTGCTATGCTAGCAAGGCTATAATGTTATTAATAGTTAGAATACTGTTGAACATTTTTTAATTGTTTGTGTGCGTGTGTGTTAAGGTTGGAGGCGGTGCACTGTGGCTGTTACCCTCTATGTCCCAACGCTTTAGTTTACCCTGAAATCTTCCCAGGTGAAAGTACACAAACACGTACACACACATAGACAGACAGACAGACAGAGGGAGAGAGAGAGAGATGGATGTATATTGCTAAGCAGGAGATTAGGGTGTTTTCTGTTGGGCCTTAACAAGTAATAAAAATTCAAAGTACTGTATAGATATACTGTAGGCCAATTTGCCACAGAGTTAGCCATACAACGACTGCAAAGGGGAAATGTATCGTAGTGACAGTCAATATATAATGTTGATGAATGAAATACACCTGATATTTAGGATGATTATAATGCAGCCCTATGGGGGGCACAAGCCAGTGCAATCTGTAGGCCGGTCCCAAGCCCGGATAAATGCAGAGGGTTGCGTCAAGAAGGGCATCCGGCTTAAAACGACGCCCAGACCTCCCTCTCCCCAGCCACTTCATCCAGCTCTTCCGGGGGGATCCCGAGGCCTTCACAAGCCAGCCGAGAGACATAGTCTCTCCAGCGTGTCCTGAGTCGTCCCCGGGGTCTCCTCCCGACTGTAAGGTAGTGGTAGGGGAGAGTGTGGCGAGACAGCATAGGATGGTGGTGTGTAAGATGACTCTGGTGATGGGGAGGAAGATTAAGAAGACAAAGGCAGAGCAGAGAACCATGTGGTAGAAGCTGAGACAGGAAGAGTGTTGTGCGGCTCTTCGTGAAGAAGTGAGACAGGCTCTTGGTGGACAGGAGGATCTTCCAGAAGACTGGACCACTACAGCCAAGGTGATCAGTGAGACAGGCAGGAGAGTACTTGGTGTATCTTCTGGCAGGAAAGGAGAGAAGGAGACTTGGTGGTGGAACCTCACAGTACAGGAAATCATACAAGGAAAGAGGTTAGCTAAGAAGAATTGGGAAACTGAGTGGACCGAGGCGAGTCGAAAGGAATTCATTGAGATGTGACGCAGAGCAAAGGTAGAGGTGGCAAAGGCTAAACAAGAGGCATATGATGACATGTATGCCAGGTTGGACACTAAAGAAGGAGAAAAGGATCTCTCCAGGTTGGCTTGACACAAGGATAGAGATGGGAAGGATGTGCAGCAGGTTAGGGTGATTAAGGATAGAGATGGAAAGGGTGGAGGAAGGTGTCAGGTGTGTTATGTGACAGAAGAGTCTCTGCTAGGATGAAGGGCAAAGTTTAGAAGACTGGTGAGGCCAGCCATGATGTACGGATTAGAGAACTGGCACTGAAGAGACGACTGGAAGCAGAGCTGGAGGTGGTGGAAATGAAGATGTTGAAGTTCGCTCTTGGAGTGACCAGGTCGGATAAAATAAGAAATGAGCTCGTCAGAGGGACAGTCAAGGGTCGATGTTTTGGAGACAAAGTTAGAGAGAGCAGACTTCGATGGTTCGGACATGTCCAGAGGAGAGAGAGTGAGTATATTGGTAGAAGGACGAGGATGGAGCTGCAAGGCAAGAGAGCTAGAGGAAGACCAAAGAGAAGGTTGATGGATGTCGTGAGGGAAAACATGAGGGCATGCTGTGTTAGAGAGGAGGATGCAGGAGATAGGCTTACATGGAAAAGGATGACACGCGGTGGCGACCCCTAATGGGACAAGCCGAAAGGAAAAGATTTAGCATGATTATGATTCATGATAACGCACTGCTTACACAATTACGCACACATACGTATTTAAACACACACATGCACTAATTCCCTCAGCCAAGTTAGCCCCACCCACATGATGTGTTTTCCAGCCAGTGGTGATGACGCCCCTTCTTTTGCTCCTCAGCCGAGTACCTGTATGCCACCCCCCAGCAGCTTCTCAAACGGTTGCGCAACTTCTGCGCCCAGCCAAGACGCGCACGCGCACACGTACTTAAGGTAACACACACGCACACAAACACACTCACAATCAAGGTAAGCCCTGGTAGCCCATGAGCCCTGAATTGAACTTTCGGGCAGAGGTCAGCGACCTTTTTGCAAGCCGAAGCTGATAAATGCAACGTTTTTACCAGTTTGACACTTGTGTAATTTTCTCCAATGACTTAAAATTTGACTTTGTTCATATGATTAATGAACGATGTTCTTCTATGTGAGGACGCTCTCATGTAAATGATTTCTCACAATAATTATTAAAGGACGATTTAACGAGGAAGCTGATGAATAGCAACATGCAACACTTGATCGCTACAGGTGTGCTAGTGTAGGCATTTTCATAATCTTAAGGTATCACAATGTACTTGTAGCGTATTTGCATGTGATGTGCGGTGTTTGTGTTTTCAGGTGGACGTGTCGCGTTTCTCGTGGGACGTCCTCCAGGCGGCTTTCCAAAGTCTGCTGAGCTTATGAGCACCCCAGCAGGCGGGAAACTTTTTCTTTTTCATTGAACAGCTTCCTGTTTGATCATGTGATCATCATTAAACGTGAATAGCTGGCAAGTAAAGTAGAACGGCAGTCAACAAAAAAACTCCTTGAACAATTGAAAAGTTCCCAAAGGGTTTTTCCCACAAGCAGGTTTTGCGAAAACTTAGAGGAAGCGAACCCTGACATGAGGGAACGTCCCAATTATCCGCTCGGGTTCAAGAAATTCCTAGTCTGTCTCCATGGTAACAGACTCTGTGAAGCTAACTCGCTTGCTAGCAGGTTTTTGGGCCTCTCGGGACCTTTGACGCACCCTTTCTGAACTTTATGGAAAAGGTCACGGGGACAAGGCAAGAGGAAAACCTGCTTCCTTTCCGACATAGAAAATGACGGCTCTATTCAAATGAGCGTCGGTCTAAATTGTTTCCCCAACGAGATTTTGCTAGATAATTTGGGTTGGAAATGCCCACGATGCCATTTTTGAAGCTATTCTAGTTCGTCTTTTACGCCTGGCAGATGAGACGGTCAGATTTTTATTAATATTCGATATATAAATAAGCTATGCACCAGGGTTATAATAGTTTTGGATTTTCCATTATAGTTAGTTTTTATTTCGTTTTGACTTTTTCAAATTCAGTTAGTTTTACAGAGCTTCCAAATGTTATGGAACATCAGAATCATCTTTATTTGCTAAGTATGTCCAAAAAACACACAAGAAATTTGTCTCCGGTAATTGGAGCCGCTCTAGTACGACAACAGACAGTCAATTGATAGAGAACACTTTGACACATAAAGACATTGAGAAAAACAGTCACTGAGCAATAAAGGGTTGTTAGTTATCTGGTATTCTGGTAACATCAGTATTTCGTTACAGAAATCACTGAACGTTGACTCGTTACGACCCTTACACTGATTGTTCTGGATATTGGGGGGAAAAAAGCATGTTTTGTGTGTAATGTTGCGTGCGCGAGCGCCAGTCAGCGTTATGTTCCGGAAGGTGCTGGCCGGCGAGTCCTTCAAGTTTTGCTTTCGGAGGATTTGCTGCTCTCATCAAAAAATTCCACTTGGCGCCTCAAAGAAGATTAAAGCGGAATTACGACCTCATCGCAAATAATCCTGGCAGCACGACAAGAGACAACCCCCAGGTCAAAGTTCACGCCTGGGCCCCAATAACCTGACGTCCTGGACACTTGATTGGGAACACCATGTGCTTGCGGCTAACACGCTAAACATTTGTTAGCCGTGCTGGCTAACATTTTAATGACTGCGAAAACTTTTTTTTGCTGTGGTGCAAATGAAAATTATATCAACATTACATCACCTTCCTAAAATAATGGCCAAAGTAATTTTTTCACAAAAACTATACATATGTATATATATATATATATATATATATATATATATATATATATATATGTATGTATGTATGTATATGTATGTATATATATATATATATATATTTATATATATATATATTTATATATATATATATATATATATATAATTTTTTTTTTCCTTTTTCTCATGATGCTGGCTGCCCACCTCTGGTAAAATCGGCCACAACCTCACTTGAACGGAACATTCGATTCTACACTTAGAATATAGTGGCCTATGTCAAGAGTGAGATTTAGGCAATGGCCTAAGTCAAACAACAATGTGACTCGGGCAATTTTACAAGCTTTTCAAGAAAAGAGAAAATCTGTGTCGCAGCTGAAGTGATTTCCATGATTCAGGGCTCTCATCCCCTATTGGTAAGTAAATATGATATAGGCTAGGCTATAAATGTTGCGTTATTATTTATTCTTGTGAGTCAGCAAAATTGGTCAGTCCATGAAGTTAGCTAGCATTAAGCAAAGTGTGGAAAGGCTCCAGAATCTGTGGCTGTTACACGTGAAACCTAACCATGGTGGCAGCAACTCCAGAAAAGCAGGATGGGGATGAGGATGTTGATTTGAACAATATGGGCAAAAGGAAAATAAATAAATCCCTTAGTCCAGGAACACAGAAGCAAAATGAATCCAATAGGAAACATGTCAAAAGAATGTCTAATTCCAGTGCAGAAGTCGCACAAAAATAGGTTGAAAGAATATGGGTCCTCCCTGCAACCCAAAGTTCTTTCAGCGAGTCTCAACTCAAGACTGCCAAGTCATTACAGGACAGCACAACAGTGGATATTTCAGACATTTTGGGTAACTAACACCTGGGAAGAACATCTCTTATTCGTGACCACTCTGGTCACAAAGGTTAACATAAACCAAAAGAAAGTTGCTGAGGGATCCTGACGCAATTCATCATTGTCCTACCAACTGAAGCTTCAAGATTGAATGAGTCTCAAAAGTGTGCAAGGCGCTTTAATCCTCGACACTTGCGCTCCCTGAAAAAAAAAAAAAACTTTATACACGAGCAGAACAAAAACACCATCGACCATGAGGAACAAGCGGCAACTATTGAGTCTGACAGCATGCATAGTACTATTGTATGGAAACTGAACGCGGCTGAAATAAGTATTTAACACGTCACAATTTTTCTCACTAAATACCCGTGTACTTCCAAAGGTGCTATTGACATGCAAATTTAACCAGATGTTGGGAATAACCCAAGTATCCCAAACATAAAAAGAAAGTAGAACGAATAAGATCAGAAATTAAGTTGTGTGTATCCACCCATTTTCTGAGCCTCTTCTCTTCACTAGGGTCGCGGACGTGCTGGAGCCTATCCCAGCTATCATCGGGCAGGAGGCGGGGTACACCCTGAACTGGTTGCCAGCCAATCGCAGGGCACATACAAACAAACAACCATTCGCACTCACAGTCACACCTACGGGCAATTTAGAGTTGTCAATTAACCTACCATGCATGTCTTTGGGATGTGGGAGGAAACCGGAGTGCCCGGAGAAAACCAACGCAAGCACGGGGAGAACATGCAAACTCCACACAGGTGGGGCCGGGGATTGAACCCCGGTCCTCAAAACTGCGAGGCAGACGCTCTAACCAGTCGCCCATCGTTCCACCTCAAACATTTGTGTGAAACTGTGAAATGACACAGGGAAAAAGTATTGAATACATGAAGAAAGGGAGGTGCAAAAATGCACGGAAAGCCAAGACAACACCTAAAATCTATCAATAATCAAACAGCAATACAGACCCTTGTCAGTGCAAATGAATATCATCTGGTTTAGCCCTAATTGATGGCCTACAAAAAGGTCTCATTGCCAAGGTGTGAGTCAAGACACATCTCATGATGGGGAAGAGCAGAGAGCGGTGTCAAGACCTTTGCAAACTAATTGTTGCAAAACATAACGATGGCATTGGTTACAGGCGCATATCTAAGCTTCTAAACCAAAAGATCCTCAAAAGCTATACATACCAAGATGGCGCCTGCCCATGTGGATGACACGGTTACGCGCTCGCTAGTATTGTTTTTTTGTGTGTGTTTTTCGTTCGTCTTTGGAGACATTATGCGACTCACTCACACAAGGGTAGAGTTGCTAAACATCAAGGAGTCTACTCCGAACTTACTTTCACCTATTTTCACAAATCCGCTCAGTTTTTTCCCCGAGTTACTCACCTGAGCAGCGACGGTGGTCTTTGGCGCATGGAGGCAAAGGCGACGCCACAGAGGAAAGTGAGCCGGCATCCAAGTGAAGCTTCTCAAGAGAGGCTATAGATTGGCGTTTCCGTCAATCCACCTCACGAATCTAAGCTAACCCAACAAAATGGACGAGCTTCATCTTCTGGTACAGACCAGTCAAGACTTCGGACGTTCCGCCGCTTAACGGAGACTTGGCTTTGTGAGGCTGTACCCGATGGCGCCGTCATGCTTCCCAGCTTCCAGCTTCACCGGGCAGACCGCGACATGAAATCATCGGGGAAAACAAAAGGCGGCGGGATATGCTTCTTTTTCTTTCAACGAAAAATGATGTACGGACGTCACAGAGCTCAGCACACACATTTAGAGTCGCAGTTTTTGAACTGTAAAAGTCATTCTACTCGCCTTGTAAGTTTGTATCATTCATACTCGCCAGTGTTTACATTCCGCCTCAAGCTAACACGAATGCCGCACTGCTAATGCTCGCTGAACAAGTCAACAAAATTGGGGGAAAAAAACACCCGAACTCACCCCTCATTATTCTCGGGGACTTTAACAAAGCTAAACTCAACCACGAACTCCCTAAATACAAGCAGCACATTGACTGTCCTTCGAGGGAAAATAGCATTTTAGACCAGTGCTATACTACGCTAAATAACACATACCGTGCCATACCTCGTACAGTCCTAGGCTCGTCTGATCACTGCTTAATTCACTTAATACCGACGTACAGGCAAGAACTTAAATGCGTGAAGCCTACAGTGAAAAAGTGGACCAATGAGGCAACGATAGAACTTCAAAGCTGTTTAGACTGCACAGACAGGAGTGTCTTTGAAAATTCAGCTGGCAGCCTGGATAAATATACGGACACTGTCACATCCTATATTAGTTTTTGTGAAGAGGTGTGTGTACCAACAAAGTAATTTCGCACATTCAATAATAACAAGCCGTGGTTCACTCCCAAACTTAAGCAACTTTGCAAAGCTAAGGAGGACGGTGACCAATTACAAGTGACGATCAGCCCAAGCTGAGAACAATAGTACACTAGTCAACGACTTGAATACCTTGTACTGCAGATTTGAAAAGGACACTTTCCCACCCCACACCCACCCAGCCGCACCACTGACCACAATCACTCCACCGACTTCTGTGTTAACCAGCCACGAACAGGTTGTGAGACGCATCTTCAAACAACAAAAGATTAACAAAGTGGCAGGCCCAAACCATGTGTCCCCATCCTGCCTCAAAGTCTGTGCGGACCAGTTCGCTCCAGTCTTCACACAAATCTTCAATAGATCTGTGGAACTGTGCGAAGTACCATCTTGTTTCAAACACTCCACCATCATTCCAGTCCCCAAGAAACCTACAATCTCGGCTCTAACTGACTACAGGCCTGTCGCCTTGACATCTGTGGTCATGAAGCCCTTTGAACGTCTCGTGCTGGACCACCTCAAGAGCATCACAGGTCCCCTGCTGGACCCCCTGCAGTTTGCCTACCGAGCAAACAGGTCTGCGGATAATGCAGTCAACATGGGACTGCACTTCATCCTAGAACACCTTGACAGCGCAGGGACCTACGCAAGGATCCTGTTCGTGGACTTCAGCTCAGCGTTCAACACCATCATCCCTGAACTCCTTTCCCCCAAGCTTCTCCAACTCAGCGTCTCGCCTGCCATCTGCCAGTGGATTTACAGCTTTTTGACGGGCAGGGGGAGGCCACCTCATCCACTCGCAGCATCAACACTGGGGCACCCCAAGGTTGTGTCCTCTCTCCGCTGCTCTTCTCTCTTTACACGAACGACTGCACCTCAACGGACCCGGCTGTCAAACTCTTGAAGTTTGCAGATGACACCACTGTCATCGGCCTCATCAAAGACGGTGACGAGTCTGCATATCGGCAGGAAGCCGAGCGGCTGGAGCTGCAGTGCGGCCGACACAACCTGGAGCTGAACACGCTCAAGACTGTAGAGATGATCGTGGACTTCAGGAGGCATCCTTCGCCACAGCTGCCCCTCACACTGTCCAGCAGCCTTGTGTCAACCGTCAACACCTTCAAGTTCCTGGGAATTACAGTCTCTCAGGACCTGAAGTGGGCGATCGACATCAACTCCTTCCTCAAAAAGGCCGAGCAGAGGATGTACTTCCTGCGCCTTCTGAAGAAGAACGGCCTGCCACGGGAGCTGCTGAGGCAGTTCTACACAGCGGTCATCGAATCGGTCCTGTGTTCTTCCATCACAGTCTGGTTTGGTGCTGCTACAAAAAAGCAAAAACTCCGACTGCGACGGAAAATCAAAACTGCTGAAAATATTTTCGGTACCCTCCTAACCACCCTTGAGGACTTGCACGCTGCCAGAACTAAGACAAGAGCGTGCAAAATCCTCTCGGACCTTCCACATCCTGGTCATCAGCTCTTCCAGCTCCTTCCCTCAGGTAGGCGCTACCGATCAATGCAAACGAGAACTAGCAGACATTCCAACAGCTTATTCCCTCTTGCCATCAACTTCTTAAACCGCTAACCTACAATTCCATTGGCCAAAAGGAAACCGGAGTGCCCGGAGAAAACCCACGCAAGCACGGGGAGAGCATGCAAACTCCACAGAGGCGGGGCCGGGGATTGAACCCGGATCCTCAGAACTGTGAGGCGGACGCTCTAACCAGTGGTCCACCGTGTCGCCCAATTGGTTTCAAAGAAGAAGGAAAAAAAAAACAAAAACTGCTAGAATGGCCCTGCCAATCTAACTTGAATCCAATCGAAAATCTCTGGAAAGAACTGAAACTCGAGGTCCATATAAGAAGCCCACGGAATATTCAAGATTTGAATACTGCTGGTTTCCTCCCACATCCCAAAAACATGCATTAATTGGAGAATCTAAATTGCCCGTAGGTGTGACTGTGAGTGCGAATGGTTGTTTGTTTCTATGTGCCCTGCGATTGGCTGGCAACCGGTTCAGGGTGTACCCCGCCTCCTGCCCGATGACAGCTGGGATAGGCTCCAGCACGCCCGCGACCCTAGTGAGGAGAAGCGGCTCACAAAATGGATGGATGGATATATTCAACATTTGGTACAATTTTGGGGGGTTTTCTGAAAAATGTGGAAAGATTACTTAGGACATTATTTTAAGAGGGTGTCGATTATTATTATTATTAATTTATATATATTATTTAGATATATATTTATATTTCATCTTTGTTGATGTTTTGGCCAAGATGATTAGCATTGTCACGCCAATTAGCAAATATGCTGTGAGCGTGAGGAGCAAGTGGAGCTCGTGTCACAGTGGAATGGCGCCTTCTGCTGGCAACCGATGGAACTGCTTGTCAGCGCAGAGCCACTTGGTTGTATGTTGGAATCATTTACAAACGCAAATACTACATTCATGCACGACACATACGCTATATGCATACTTCACATACTACTATGGGTAGATACAGTTGTGCTCACAAGTTTACTTTGACAGAAAGTGTGTCGCCTTAGGCAAAACATTTTATTTTTAATTGAAATGAAACTAAAAGGCATTTAACAAAAACAATCGTTGAACAAAACACAAATGAAGAAAGTAATGCGATTGTCCCCGTTCAGTCATTACTCGTTTGACAAAACACTTGGCAATATTTCACAAATTCTGCCAGGGTAATTAAACGTATGAGGATAGCTGTACATACTCGCAGTACAAGTATTTTGTTGTTGGTTATTCTTCTTCTTGTGTGCATATACATCGTGTCAGCTATTCGGTTTATATAACGGCCAGCTAGTGCTCGATGCATTTCTTGGGACGTGCACTTTCACACCAAACGTTGGACCTGATTAAGCGCCACACCCGAAAGAGACCTAAAATTGGACAGAATCAAAATTGCACTACAATTGTGATCCTTTAGTGCAATTATAGAAATGGAACCGAAACATAACTCTACTCAAATAGGCAATCTAACAAATTCTTGTAGCCTATCACATGACAAGAAACCAAAGCAAATGGAAGCAGTTCAGCAGTGCCAAAAAGAAACAAAACGTAAATGCAGAGGAGAGCAGTGTGATTGGCTGCCTGCCTTTATTGCACTGCATAATACTTGTACATATACAGTACAGTACATGTGCATATAGGTAGCCTGTATGTGAACGTATGTATAGTGTGCATGTATACATTGTATGTGTGTGTGTGTGTGTGTGTGTAAGAGTGTTCCCCCAAAACCAAAATATAAGAGCAAGTGTTTTGTTTTTAATCAAGTAAAACAATCCAAAACGTGTCAACATGAACGGCAACGAAAAATGTGAGCTAAAGATGAACGTTTCACTCTAGTTGGGAATCGTTCAGGCTCTCCTTCCATTTGCCACTTTTACTGCTCGCAGCTAGAAAAAAAACCAAAAATCTTTTATTCGTCCTTTTTTATTTTCCCCAAATGGGTAAATCAACTCAATTCCTTCATTAGCTTTTCGTTGCACTCGAACCACATCACTAAAACATCCAAATAAAATCAACGTGCTTTTTTAGTGCACACACTGACGTCATTTACGCCAGACATCACGTCTTCAAAAAGGAGACAAACACGCTGTCGACACGCCAACAAGAGTTGTAATGTCCCCGCCACGTGAATATATAGCAGGACCTTATTAACACGTGGCATCCACGCGTCTCTCTCCTCTGGAATGTTCCTGGCGTTCCTGTCACGCTCCTCCAATTCTTATCACCTTGAAATGCAAAGTTGCGTACGTTTGTTGACCTCCTCAGAGAGCATCGAGCCAGCGGGCGGAACGCGGGCCGTCGTGCTTGTCTTCAGGCCACCGCGCACCGACGATTGAACCGCGGCACGGTGCGGGGGGCCGGGCAACTAGTTCTCGTGAGCGGCCGGACATCTGCCGTTGGTTTTGCCGCCATTCACAATCTGAATGGCCGGTGTGCACCGTCTCAACGCTGCATATGTAACAGCCAATCAGAAATGCACATTAACTTTCTCTCTCTCTCACACACACACTAACACGTTCGAAGCTGAAGCGAGATCCAGCCAACCAAACTGTACTGATGCAGTACATACAGTATATATGTGTTGTGTTTTGCAATTATATGCAACCATGTCTAAAGAGCGATAGATACTAATATCTGTAGGTCTGAGTAGCTTCTTGGTGCTCTCCACACGACGTAGGAGGTTTTGTTTCATGAGCAGGTTATCCCGCAGCAAGCTAGGTTAATCTGCCGATGTTAAATTATTTGAAATTACCCATGTACGTATTATTTTGTAATAGTACTGTGAGCGATTAGCCGAGGAGCACGATGTCCGCTGCCCTCCGAGCTAATGCTAAGAAAGTTAGCATTGACTTGTTGGTTACGCCACGCTAGTCATGTGTGACGGACGTTTTGTTGTGCGTTGGACCGTTTCCATTGGTTTCTTGTCTGTTATTGCTGTTAGCAACATTGCTACGATGAATGACTAAACTTGACTTTTCTTCTTCTGTGGTGTTTGTTTTTTGTCTCTCTCTGCTTTTACATATTGTCGTTCACCACTGACAAGCTACTGACGGTGTGACGCTAACATGCTAACAGCTAGAGAAGGAAGAACACGCAGGTGTGCAGCCTTTAAGGATGGTAGCATGACTGTGCAATGGTCATTATGTTCGAAAATTAAACCCCCAAAGCCAGACAGACTTTTTTATTTGATTTGATTTGAAGGCTTCCTTTAAAGATGTACCTTGTCCTAGAGATTTTGTCCAATTTTTACCAAATTTGGGGTTTGTGTGTCCCAATGATATTAGGAGCTAATTTGCCGGGGCTGAGGGCAAAAAGGTACAAGGTGAGGGACTAGACAAAGCACGGCTCAAATGACCTCTTATGATGATTTAAACACATCGACCGAGGTTTCCCTTGCCTGGACGAAGGTCACCGCGCCCCCGTCTGGAGCCAGGCCTGGAGGTGGGGCTCGATGGCGAGTGCCTGGTGGCTGGGCCTGCACCCAAGGGGCCCGGCCCCCGTTCCCATGGACTCACCACCTGTGGGATGGGCCAAGGGGGTCGTGTGTGTAGAGCGCTGCATGGCGGCTGATGGCGGAGACCTTGGCGGTCCGATCCCCAATCCGATCCCTGGCTACAGAAACTAGCTCTAGGTACGTGGAAAGGTACCTCTCCGGCAAGGAAGGAACCTGAGCTGGCGTGCGAGGTCGAGAAGTTCTGACGAGATATAGTCGGGCTCACCTCCACACACAGATTGGGCTCGAGTAACAGTTCTCTTGAGAGGGGTTGGACTCTCTTCCACTCTGGAGTTGCCCACAGTGAGAGGTGCCAAGCAGGTGTGGGCATACCTATTGCCCCGCAGCTCGGTGCCTGTACGTTGGGGTTCACCCCGGTGGACGAGAGGGTACCTTCCCTCCGCCTTCGGTTGGGGAGACGGGTCGTGTCTTTAGTTTGTGCCAATGCACCAAACAGCAGCTCAGAGTACCCACCCTTTCTGGAGTATTTGGAGAGGGTGCTGGGGAGCACTTCTGCTGGAGACTTCCTCATTCTGCTGAGGGACTTCAATGCTAACGTGGTCAATGACAGTGAGACCTGGAAGGGCATGATTGGGAGGAACGCCCCCACCTCCCTCATTACAACCCAAGCGGTGTTCTGTTACTAGACTTCTGTGCCCATCATGAATTGTCCATAATCATGAATTGTCCATAACGAACACTGCGTGAGATGCTTAGTCATCCGGGAGGGGCTCAGAGTCGAGCCGCTGCTTCTCCACATAGAGAGGAGCCAGATGAGGTGGTTTGGGCATCAGATTAGAATGCCCCCTGGGCGCCTCCCTATGAGGTCTTCTGGTCATGACACACCGGGCTGGGAGGAGGCCCCGGGGATGACCCAGGACACGCTGGGGAGACTACAGTCTGTCTCTGCCTCCATGACCCGACCATGGATAAGGAGAAGAAAGTGGATGGACGGACGCTACGAGATTTGAAGCCTCTGAATGGCTGAATAAAAACAAAATCAAGACTTTGTAGTGGTCTTGTCAAAGTCCTGATCTGAATCCTATTGAGATGCTGTGGCATGACCTTAAAAAGGCGGTTCATGCTCGAAGACCCTCCATTATGGCTGCAGTTCTGCAAAGATGAGTGGGCCATAATTCCTCCACAGCGCTGTAAGAGACTTATTGCAAGTTATGGTAACTGCTTGATTGCAGTTGTTGCTGCTAAGTGTGGCCCAACCAATTATTAGGTTTAGGGCGCAATCACTTTTTCACACTTGACCATGTAGGTTTGGATTTTTTTCTCCCTTAATAAAAAACTAAATTCATTTAAAACTGCATTTTGTGTGTTACATGTGCTGTCTTTGTCTCAGATTTGTGTGAAAAACATGCAAAAAAACCAAAAACGAAATCAGGAATATAAATAACGCTGGCAACCAGTTCAAGGTGTACCCTGCCTCTCGCCCAAAGATAGCTGGGATAGGCTCCAGTATGTCTGCGACCCGAGTGAGGAGAAGCGGTACGGAACTTACGGAGGATGAATGAATGAATGAATTTCAAGAACTCCCTGCCTCAAAGACTGTCTGCAGCCAGGTTGGCATTGCAAATGAGAATCTGGTCTAAATTGCTTTAACTGCAAATAAAGGGTTTGGTTTTAAAGGTATTAAATACATTTAAAATGAAATTAAGATATAAAATAAGACCTTAAGTTGAAAACTCGAGTTACCTGCAATATTTGTATTTTTTATTTGTATTTTTAGGTCCAGTTACGTGCTACATTTACTCCGTTACCTTTGCTCAAGTAACATTTTACATAAACTGTACTTGTCAGAGTACTTTAAATGGACCATACTTTTTCCTTTTACTTGAGTATTTATGTGAAGAAGGATCGATCCTTTTACTCTGTTACAATGAAGAAGAAGAAGAAGAAAAACCATCTTTTATTGTCATGAACATGCATGCATGCACATGAAATTTGTTCTCTGCATTTAACCCATCACAGTGAAGACATACACATGTTAGCGGAACACACTGGAGCAGGGGGCGGCTGAAGCGCCCGGGGAGCATTTCGGGGTATCAGTGTCTTGCTCAAGGACACCACAGCCATGAGTCCGGGGGATGTCGGCGGATGTCCAGTCGGGGTCTTGAACCTAGGTCCCCCACGGTGGCAGGCTATGATCTTAACCATTGGGCCATGGCTGCCCTTCGCTGCTTTTATTTCTCCATTCTTGCATGTGCGCGACTGTTTATTTTACAGACTCTAAAAAACAACAGCTTTATCATGCAATTCTTAAATTGTGACTGCTCAAACTTGGACATTTCAGCCCACTTCAAACTTGAGAAAACCCCTTGCGGTAAGTTGCAGATGTTTGTCTTGTTGTTTTGGCAGTAGATGTGGCAAAATGAGCCCTGTCCTATGGTGTCGCACACGTTCAGCAAACAGCTTCTTCATGAAGTCATTATAGTCAAGCGAATAAAGCAAATCATGTTTCTGTCGGGCCCAGCGTATGTGTTGTTGGTTTTTGGGCAATTAAAAATTGAAATGGTGGCAGGTGTTTGTCGACTCCCATATATTATTATTAATTTTAGTTTATTTTACGTTACTCACAAGTTACTCTTTACTTGGGTCGTTTTTTTCATTGAGTACTTTCTTACTCTTACGCAAGTACATATTTGGATGACGACTTTTGACTTTTACTTGAGTCATATTATTCTCAAGTAACAGTACTCTTACTTGAGTACAATATTTGGCTACTCCACCCACCACTGCCAGTACCATATGGGTCACGAACACTTTGTAACCAGGGACTCCTGCTGCGCTGGTTGGCCACTATAGTAATAAGATATAGCAAACAATGTTTTATTATGAAAAGTTGGCAAAGCTTTTACTTCGACAGGGAGTTATCGGCCGTCTCATGACGTCACAGCTTGTCATCTTCGTCGGGACATCGCACAAGCGCTCATAGAGAGACAGTGTGATACTCCTCCGGCCCCATCCCACCCTAACGTCGCCGCCTCAGGCGTCCTCTCCAGCGCTCAACGCCAGTGGAAGCCGAACGGAGACGACACCACGTACGTTGCTTCTCAAACGTTCGACGAGGGCACACGCTAACTCGTTAGCCGGCTCGCTAGCCAGACACTCAGCTAGCCAGTCAGAGCCAGTCAGCCGGCCCGCGGACGACGACGTTCCTCGCTCGGCGCTGCAGCCTTCTCCCACCCCGCCCGGCTCTGGCTATGGCAGCAGGGCGTCCACCGGCTGGGTCTCCCCGTCTCCCCGTCGTCGTCGTCCTGGTCCTCCTGCTCGCTTCGGTGCGGCGCGGAGGCTCGTTCAACTTGGACGCCGAGCGACCGTCGGTGTTCGACGGCCCGTCGGGGAGCTACTTCGGCTTCTCGGTGGACTTCTTCAAACCCCCCAACAATCAACAGTAAGAACATTTCCATAGAAATTCTAAAGAATGGCAACATATGTATTGTCGCACTTTTCGTATGTAGCGCGACACTGACGAGTGGTGAAAAGCAACTTTTGAAACACCTTTTTGGAAACATTTGCTTGTTTCAAAAGTAGACGGGGTTAGGGCGCATGCGCGCGACTCAAACCTCCAGGAAGCGTCTGCTTCCTTCCAGCGAGGTCATGCCCAAATTTGGAGACGGGAGAAGCTGGAACCGAAGAAGACGTGAAGAACGACGAGGACGACTCTTGCGTCAGATGGGTTGGGAAGGCATTGACTAGCGAGTTTATTTCAATGCGTGACCAGGCTCGTAACTCAAAACTCAAATCAATTAATTCATTGATTTAAATGAACCCGTCCCAGCCACTATTTTTGTATCATCTTTTTAATGAAAAAAAATACAGTAGCACTGTCTTGTAAAATATAAACTTAAACGCACAATAAAAGAGAATAAATAAATAAACAGTTTTTATGAAGTGTAATTAAGTCAAAAGTCAGACATGCTGTGCAAATGGACACAGTGGAGAAAGAAATTGGAAAAAGAAATCCAACCATGGTTAGATGCTAATGAACTACATGCTGGGCAAACTAAATGTTTCACATTTGCAAACCATGCAGCAAAAGTCAATAGCAAGACCCGAGTAAATGGTGTTGAAATTGATATGGCCCTTGAAACAAATTTTTGGAGCAATAATTGAAAGTAAATGAGTTGGGAAACCTGCCAGAAGAAAAAATACCCAAATCTTTTCCTGTGCTGTGTTAATTGAAAAACTAAAAAAAAAAAAAAAAAAGAAAGAAAGAACCAATGGCGAGCGTCTTTAAAGATGCGGTGGTGTTTTATCTTCCCAGGTCGGACGTCCTGATCGGAGCGCCGCGGGCCAACACGTCGGGCGACGTGGTGGAGCGCGGGGCGGTCTACAGCTGCCCCTGGAGCAGCGCCGGCAGATGTCGCCAGCTTCTCTTTGACTCCTCAGGTATGCCCCCTAGAGGCACTCGCAAACGACTATGGCAATGCCGTGGAACCAGGATTTAACAGACTAATGGGGGGGGGGGGGGGAGGAGGCCTTAAAGTTACCTTTAACCGTTGCTGTGACAGTCTAATAATGGTGTAAAAGTGTCGCGGTCATTGGTGCTTGGTGGGGTGATAATGGCGTGCAGCTGGTGGGATGAATGCTCTGGGGGCGAGTCGGCGTCGCTTTCATGAGCCGCGAGGTTAGCGTGCTTCCTTTTCTCACCTCCCTTATGATTGGATGCCATTGGGAAGGAAGGGCTTGACAAAAAATTAAACAACTGCATATATACTGTACCAAAATCAGTATAACATGTTCAAGAGAGCAGACACGACAAACGCACAGGTAAACAATGGTACAACCTGGAAATACGGGAACCAGTCTGCTTGTTGCGTCATTAAACAGCAGCACCCAATTCTGGAACTAACGGACGTTGTCTTTTGCCGGGGGGTTTGAGTTCCAACCGGACATGCCCATTCTGTCCGTTAAATCCAAAGTCTGTTGGTTCCATCCATCCATTCAGTTCCCAGTCTATTAAATCGAGGTTCCACTGTACATACTGTACTTCCACACGTACATAGTACGGGTGAAGCGGTTCACAGTTGCCAGGGTTCGGTTTTGTGGTCCCGGTTTGAGAAAAATAAGTTTAAACTAAAGCCCTTCAAGCTAAAGTACCTTCAAAACTGGGAGGCATGCAGTATACACAAACTGTTGACGATATTGGGTCATTTAGAACAATACGCGTCGAAATGATTCAGTGGCTTGAAATTGATTCGTTAACCTTTTAGCCAAAAATTCATCCGATGTGACTGAAATAAATAGCTGCATATTGGACAGTGCAGGTGACATTTCCTGGATTCCTGTTGTTCCTTGTAAGGGGATCAG
This sequence comes from Phycodurus eques, assembly GCF_024500275.1. NCBI lineage: Eukaryota > Metazoa > Chordata > Actinopteri > Syngnathiformes > Syngnathidae > Phycodurus > Phycodurus eques. The sequence continues at coordinate 280,832 of NC_084536.1, forward strand.
TAAAAAATGAATTATGTTCTTTAAATATATTTTCCTGATGTACTGTTTTTGTTTTTATTTATTTGCAATAAAACAAAGGGGAGCAGCAATTCATTATTATTATTATTATTATCTTTTCAGCTGTGATTTAACTGGTTCTGCTAGTTTTTTTCCCCCTCAATCAGATGTTTAATTGGTGCGAGAGTTATGAGTGTCCTTGTAAATATGGCTCCACTAAGTTTGAGAATCCCTGTTCTAAACGGTCAATAATGAATGGCTACAAATGACGCACGCACCGTGAGGTTTTCACGAGGGAAATGTGTTAGGAATAGTGTTAATGAAGGCTAAATAAATGTACAAACCTGTTACTTTGGAGCACATAGTGAGCCTTGGAACCAGCATTCTGTAGTTCTCCTCTTTTATACCACAAGTTCCCCTCCTCGCTTGTACTCTGCTGTCATTCGTCCAAAAGCTACAAATATTTATTTGATGGTCGCAGTAATTTGCGTGTTCAGTAACACTTCTTTCTACTAAAGACATTTTCTCACAATAATCAGATTCACAACACAAACGCTTCCATGTTAGCAGATAACGAGCTTAGCTAAGTGCGCCAGCTTGAAAGGCTTCAACCACAGATACAGTCCCCTCCAAAAGTATTGGCGCGGCAAGGTCAATTCCTATTATAATTTAAAAAAAAAAAATTTTTAAATTGGTTATACGATTCTTTGGGTCGTGACCGAAAGAACAAGCGGCCGAAATGAGTTTCCTCCCGAGGGTGGTTCTATAAGGCTCTCCCTTATAGAACCGGTGAAAAGCTCGGTCATCCGGGAGGGGCTCATAGTAGAGCCGCTGCTCCTCCGCATCGAGAGGAGCCAGAAGAGGTGGCTCGGGCATCTGTTTAGGATGCCTCCCGGACCCCTCCCCAGTGAGGTGTTCCGGGCACGTCCCACCGGGAGGAGACCCCGGGGACGACCCAGGACACGCCGGAGAGACTCCGTCCCTTGGCTGGCCCGGGAACGCCTTGGGATCCCCTCGGAAGAGCTGGAGGAAGTGGCTGGCGAGAGGGAAGTCTGGGCTTCCTTGATGAGGCTGCTGCCCCCGAGACCCGACCTCGGATAAGAATCAGAAGGATCTTTATTTGCCAAGTATGTCCAAAAAACACAAGGAATTTGTCTCCGGTCGTTGGAGCCGCTCTAGTACGACAACAGACAGTCGATTGACAGAGAACACTTTGGAGATATAAGGACATTGACAAAAAATAGTTACTGAGCAATAAAGGGTTGCTAATTATCTGGTAATACCGGTACTTTTTAAAAAAAATAATTTTTTTTGGACAATTGTGCAAAAAGATGCAGAGTCCTCTAGCACTTAGCACAGTTCGAAAGACTGATATTGCAATAGTCCGGTGCAATGACCATTGTGCAAAGGGCGCCGAGACTTCAAGCGAGTCGTGCTATAATCTGGGACAATGTTGATTGTGCAAATGTTGCAGATACTCCTCGATCAGTGTGCAAATGGAGCAGATGCTACTCTGGCATGAGTGGCCAGCATTGGTCAACCACAGATATGCAAATAGTGCAGCGTGGCGTGACTACTACAGTGAGTGCACAAGTAATGTATAATTGGTCCCACAGAAATGTGGCAGCAAGCTCAGACAAAAAAAATTGCCAGCATGTTGTAATGGAATTGTAGGTTAGGTGTTTTTCGAAGTTGATTGCAAGAGGGAAGAAGATGTTGGAATGTCTGCTAGTTCTAGTTTGCATTGATCGGTAGTGCCTACCTGAGGGAAGGAGCTGGAAGAGCTGGTGACCGGGATGCGGAGGGTCCGAGAGGATTTTGCACGCTCTTGTCTTAGTTCTGGCAGCGTGCAAGTCCTCAAGGGTGGGTACGGGCGTACCGACAATCCTTTCAGCAGTTTTGATTGTCCGTTGCAGTCGGATTTTTTCCTTTTTTGTAGCAGCGCCAAACCAGACTGTGATGGAAGAACACAGGACTGATTCGATGACCGCTGTGTAGAACTGCCTCAGCAGCTCCTGTTGCAGGCCGTGCTTCCTCAGAAGCCGCAGGAAGTACATCCTCTGCTGGGCCTTTTTGAGGACGGAGTTGATGTTGGTCACCCACTTCATGTCCTGAGAGACTGTAATTCCCAGGAACTTGAAGGTCTCGACGGTTGACACAAGGCAGCTGGACAACATGAGGGGCAGCTGTGGCGAAGGATGCCTCCTGAAGTCCACAATCATCTCTACAGTCTTGAGTGTATTCAGCTCCAGGCCGTGTCGGCCGCATCGCAGCTCCAGCCGCTCCGCAGCTCCAGCCGCTCCGCTTCCTGTCGATATGCAGACTCGTCATCGTCCTTGATGAGGCCGATGAGAGTGGTGTTATCTGCAAACTTGAGGAGTTTGACAGCCGGGTGCGTTGAGGTTCAGTCGTTCGTGTAGTGAGAGAAGAGCAGCGGAGAGAGGACACAACCTTGGGGTGCCCCAGTGCTGATGCTGCGAGTGGATGAGGTGGCCTCCCGTCTTTAAATCCACTGGCAGATGGCAGGTGAGATGGGAGATGGCAGGTGAGACGCTAAAATGGAGAAGCTTGGAGGAAAGGAGTTCAGGGATGATGGTGTTGAACGCTGAAGTCCACGAACAGGATCCTCGCGTAGGTCCCTGCACTGTTGAGGTGTTCTCGGATGAAGTGCAGTCCCATGTTGACTGCATCATCCGCAGACCTGTTCGCTCGGTAGGCAAACTGCAGGGGGTCCAGCAGGGGACCTGTGACGCTCTTGAGGTGGTCCAGCACGAGACGTTCAAAGGACTTCATGACCACAGATGCCAAGGCGACAGGCCTGTAGTCAGTTAGAGCCGAGATTGTAGGTTTCTTGGGGACTGGAATGATGGTGGAGCGTTTGAAACAGGATGGTACGTCGCACAGTTCCAGAGATCTATTGAATATCTGTGTGAAGACTGGCGCGAGGTGGTCCGCGCAGACTTTGAGGCAGGATGGGGACACATGGTCTGGGCCTACCGCTTTGTTAATCTTTTGTTGTTTAAAGATGCGCCTCACATCCTGTTCGTGGATGGTCAATGCAGAAGTCAGAGGTGCGATGGTGGTCGGTGGTGCGGCTGGGTGGGTTTGAAAGTGTCTTTTTCAAATCTGCAGTAGAAGGTATTCAAGTCGTTGGCTAGTGTGCTCTTGTTCTCAGTTTGGGGGGATCGTCGCTTGTAATTTGTCAGCGATTGGAATGCATGCCAGACTGATTTAGAGTCGTTGGCGCTAAACTGTTTTTCCATCTTTGCTGCATAGTTCCTCTTTGCAATGTTAGTTTCTTTAGTCAGCAGGTTTCTAACGCGATTATACAGGGCCCTGTCCCCGCTCTGATATGCGTCCTCCTTGGCTTGGCGAAGCTGCTTAAGTTTTGCAGTGAACCACGCCTTGTTGTTGTTGAATGTGCGAAATGACTTTGTTGGTACACACACATCTTCACAGAAACTAATATAGGATGTGACAGTGTCCGTATATTCATCCAGGCTGCCAGCTGAATTTTCAAAGACACTCCAGTCTGTGCAGTCTAAACCGCTTTGAAGTTCCATCTTTGCTTCATTGGTCCACTTTTTCACAGTTTTCACTGTAGGCTTCGCGCATTTAAGTTTAAGGGGAAGACAATGGATGGATGGATGGATGGATGGGTTATGCAATTATAATTTCGTTAATTATAATTATCATATCTAGAAAGATATGAAAATAAACTACTTTTTGTATTTCACATACATTTTCTGTACAATTTGTATTTGTTTGATTAAATAATTTATTATTACATTAATTCTACATTACAAACTACGGTTTTATTTTACTTATTTTCTGAAAATATGTAATAATATGGCCATTGTGACCGCCTTATCTCATCTTTTGTTATCTTATTAACCATGGCTACAAAATGGCCGAGGTGAACACACGTGTTATTATTATGGGATGAGCTGCCCACGTCACAACACGTCGTGGAATGCAAAAGTTTTGAGTTAGCCCAGAGTTGTCTGTTCAGTCTTCAGGCGTCATGGCAACGCAGTGCATATTAAACCAGTTGGTCATCACAAGCACCCAGTGGTGGCGGTGGAGGGTTAAGGCTTCTTTATACTCACGCAGACGGCGACTGCGCTGATGTCATCGCGGCTGTCCCACGTGTAGTTTGCCTTTTATACTCGAGCGCAACCCACGCACGCTGTTTTGAAAGTGTTCTGCGGTTCTCTAAGTCGGGGGTGTCTCTACGGCTGGTATTGTATAGGACACCACAGGGTGGAGTTTCCTATGCATTTTCATGCCATTTCCGGTAGCCGTTTTTACGTACCTTTCAGTAACAAGGAACAAAGCAATAACAATGGCGACCGCGACAGAACAAATGGACCTAGATGACCAGATGATACGATTAATTATGCTGCAAAATCAATTGAGAAGGTGGCGACGTCGATGGTATGAAGAACCGATGGGCACGCTGGTACATCATCACAGCATGTGACTAAAACGGACCAATCACAAGAGATGATCTCCGCGGCATTCGACGCGCAGCAACTGTCGGGTGCGCGGCAAGCTATGCAGAGGTGCTGCGCGGGGCAATTTGTCGATCACGTGATGCAATGCGGGCATTGTCGGCCGCGCGACCCCGGGAGTATAAAGAGGCCTTTAGTCCATGTGTTGTGTGTGTGTGTGTGTGTGTGTGTGTGTGTGTGTGTGTGTGTGTGTGTGTGTGTGTGTGTGTGTGTCTTGCAAAATAAGAGTCTTTGTTGCTAATTGGGCCTGCATGATTCAACAGAATTATCTGGGATTATTGGTGCGTGCGTGCGGCATCGTATAACAGGAAGTGAATGAAAAGCTCTATTTTTGGGGAGAAAGAGAACGTGATGTTTCCGAGTCTCTTTGTGTTCTTACTGGGCCAAATAAATAAATCTCAATTTTGAAGGCTAAATTCACAAAAGGTGCAGGAAGTGCACCTTTTGTGAATTTGCCGGGGCAATTTTGTTTTTGAAAGACACAATAGCGACGTGACAAGATTTCCCAAAATCGATGGTGTGTGAAAATGCTTAAAGTGTAGTCTGTTTGGAATGGCCACTTGAACTTGTGGACCTAGATAGTTCCTAAAATGTTTACTATAAAGCCCTCTGTAGTGATTGGGATTCGGGAATGAGTGAATGGTTGCGAACGGAGGCATTCATCATTCCTGACTCTAATTAGCAATGACAAGATTTTCCCAAAATGATGGTCTGTCAAAATGCTGGGAGGGACATTTTTGTGTGTTATTGCCTTTAGAAAATCTGGTCTCTCCCCCCCCCCCCCCCCCCCCCCCCCCCCAAAACACCTTCAAATTAGAGCAAAACAGTATACAGTGGAACCTTGATCAACCAGACCACAATATAACGGTTATCCGATAAAACGGGGCGTCGGGACTGACAAATGGAAACTGTTTTTGGACACATTGTTCACTTAAACTGCTGTTGACAAAGTCTGTTAGTTCCAGAATTGGCCACAGTTGTTTGCTGGCACTGTGGCGCAATGCAGGCAGAGAATGGGACTGACGTATTTCCTGGTCACAGATATACAATATGACTAGATCCAATACCAAAAGATATGCGTATGTGGTGGACATGATGAATGTGGCGCATTGATGTGGTGGCCATGTTGATGTTTGTTATCTCTATTGTGCATCGAGCAGAGAGAGAGTATGGCTGCAGCGTTAACTCTACAAAACAAGTCTCTGGAGTCTGGACAGGAAAATGTTTTTTTGGTCAGGCTGTTCGCCGATGGCAGTAGATTTGGAATTAGGAAGCACACTAATTCCTTGTGGCTCATGAAAGCAACACGCCTACGATGAGTACCTTTATGTCAACAATGTCACCATGACCAAGCACACCAGCGTGCTAAGTTTGGATAAAATGTGAAACTTTCAAACATTTTCAAGCTTTTTTATCATTTATTTACAGTAGGTTTCTACTGTAGCCTACTGGGTGTTTTGTCTGCTACTCAGAGTTTCAGTTAAAAATATCCACCAAAATCCCGTGGGGGGGTCTTCCGCATTCACCTCAAAAAAGGCAAATGCAAAAGGCGGTGGGCGCCTCACAGTTCTGAGGACCGGGGTTCAATGCCCGGCCTCACCTGTGTGGAGTTTGCATGTTCTCCCCGTGCCTGCGTAGGTTTTCTCCGGGCACTCCGGTTTCCTCCCACATCCCAAAAACATGCATGATAGGTTGATTGAAGACTCTAAATTGCCCGTAGGTGTGAATGTGAGTGTGAATGGTTGTTTGTTTATGTGTGCCCTGTGATTAGCAGGCAACCAGTTCAGGGTGTACCCCGCCTCTTGCCCGAAGATAGCTGGGATAGGCTCCAGCACTCCCACGACCCTTGTGAGGATAAGCGGCTCAGAAAATGGATGGATGAATAAATATCCTTAGTCCCCACCACCACAATGTCTTTTGTATTTTTTCACTTTCAAAGTCATCCTGCGGGCCAGATGTTTGACACCCCTGCTTTAACCCAACCGGACGAGAGATACAGCTGCTCCAGAGAGTCTTGCGTTTGCTTGAGGTTTTTTCCCGAAAGGGAGTTTTCCTTGCCTCTGCCGCCTAGTGCTCGCTCATGTGGGCTTCAGGAGTGCGGTCTTGGACCTGCCCCATGTGCAAAGAGTCCTGAAACAACTTCTGTTGGGATTTGCCACCATATATATATAAAAAAAAACAAAAAAAAGAATTGAAAGAGTGACTAGTAGCAGAATCGCTCATTTGCGTCAGTCAGGAATTGTTTTTGACTGAATGTATATGTTGTGGAGGATTTTAGAAGCCTTTGAAGTGTTTGTTGGTTTTTTGTTTTGTTTGTGGAATTTCCCCCCCAATAGGAAAAAAAACAAAGATGGTGGCCCCTGTTCACATTGCTATTGAAAATGTCGACAAGATCCCAAAATTGATGATTGAAACCAAAGTGGCTGACTTCCAGTGTGTCTTGTGTTTACTTGTGCTGTGTGTGCCTCATTGTTGTGTCCGAATGTGTTCAGGGCTGAATTTCAAAAGTCTCCCCTCGGACTCCTTTTTGCAGGTGACAGGAAGAACGCCGGCGGTGCGCAGATGGAGTTCAAAACCAAGCAGTGGTTCGGCGCCTCGGTGCGGTCGGACGGCGAGCATATTCTGGTAAGACACTGGCGACTCTTGGCCTGTGTTGAAAATCACTCACCCGAACCCTAATCGCTATGTAGCGGTTTGTATCTAGTGGACCTAGATAGTGCCTAAACCTTTTTCTAATAATCCCTGTGTTGTCATTTAGGAGTAAGGAATGAGTGAACTATTGCGAATGCAGCATTGATCAGTCCCGATTCCAGAATCAATACACAGCGATTCTTTCATCGCAGACTACTCACGGTTTATAGATTTCTCTAAAAAGTCATTTAAAAAATCATCGTGTAGTCATAGGGGTACGGAATTAGTCAATGAATCAGTCATTATTCGCCAAGTAATGAGCTCATTTGACTAAATGGGTGATGCCTTCAGGCATGCGCACCACTCTACCAGTGGTCCACGTTCGGCGTGTCGGAGCGTGAGCCGGTGGGAACGTGTTTCCTGAAGAAAGGCGCCACGGTGGTGGAATATTCTCCCTGTCGATCAAGTGCAAACTCCCCGGAGGGACAGGGCTTCTGCCAGGCGGGCTTCAGCGCAGACTTCCTCAAGGTAGAGTATAGTGGTGAAGGTAGAGTATAGTGATGAACAGGCCGGCGTGGCTTCCGTGCTGACGTGGATTGTGTTTGTGTCGCAGCTGGACAAGCGAGTGGTGGTGGGAGGACCAGGAAGTTTCTACTGGCAAGGTCACCGAAAAAAAAAAAAAAAAAGTCATATTTCTGAGTACCACCAACGTGTTCATCAAAAATGAGGTTTAATTTCTAAAAAGTACTGTCTCTAATTTTTATTGTAAACCACTGTTCGAGTATTCACAGTTAGAACAGTAGTTTAGTAAAAATAAATAAATAAATAAATAAATATTAAATGCAAATTTATTATCCTTAAATGTAAAAGACAACTGATCTGTACTTAGTGCATTGTACTTAAAATATGCAGCCTGTGTACATAGCTCAAAGTATTTTAAATGTATATTACCGTAATTTCTCGTGTATAATACGCACTCCCAAAGTTGACCTCAAAATTCTGGAAAACCCTTCTACCTATGTATAATGCATTTTTACAATACATGATTTTGCTTCTACCCATATGATCAAAACATGAAGTATCTGTATTTTTCATTTTTTCAAATAATTTTTCTGAGGCGGGCTCTCCTATCTCTGGGTTGAGGTCACCGAGGTAGTTAAAAAGCTCCTCGGTGGCAGGGCCCCGGGGGTGGATGAGATTCGCCCGGAGTTCCTAAAGGCTCTGGATGTTGTGGGGCTGTCCTGGTTGACACACCTCTGCAACATCGCGTGGACTTCGGGGACAGTGCCTCTGGATTGGCAGACTGGGGTGATGGTCCCCGTTTTTAAGAAGGGGGACCGGAGGGTGTGTTCCAACTACAGGGGGATCACACTCCTCAGCCTCCCTGGTAAGGTCTATTCAGGGGTGCTGGAGAGGAGGGTCCGTCGGGAAGTCGAATCTCAGATTCAGGAGGAGCAGTGTGGTTTTCGTCCTGGCCGTGGAGCAGTGCACCAGCTCTACACCTTCGGCAGGGTCCTCGAGGGTGCATGGGAGTTTTCAGAAATGGGAGTTTTCAGAAATAGGACCAGTCTACATGTGTTTTGTCAGTTTTGTCTGCATATCCGGCAGTAAGTCGGACTCGTTCCCGGTGAGGGTTGGACTCCGCCAAGGCTGCCCTTTGTCACCGATTCTGTTCATAACTTTTATGGACAGAATTTCTAGGCGCAGCCGAGGCGTAGAGGGGGTCCGGTTTGGTGGCCTCAGTATTGCATCTCTGCTTTTTGCAGATGATGTGGTTCTGTTGGCTTCATCAAGCCGTGACCTCCAACTCTCACTGGAGCAGTTCGCAGCCGAGTGTGAAGCGGTTGGGATGAGAATCAGCACCTCCTAATCCGAGAACATGTTCCTCAGTCGGAAAAGGGTGGCGTGCCCTCTCCGGGTCGGGGATGAGATCCTGAACAAGATCAAGTATCTTGTTCGCGAGTGAGGGAAGAATGGAACGGGAGATCGACAGGCGGATCGGTGCGGCGTCTGCAGAGATGCAGACTTTGTATCGGTCCGTTGTGGTAAAGAAGGAGCTAAGGCGAAGCTCTCAATTTACTGGTCGATCTACGTTCCTACCCTCACCTATGGTCACGAGCTGTGGGTCGTGACCGAAAGAACAAGATCCCGGATACAATTGGCCGAAATGAGTTTCCTCCGCAGGGTGTCCGGGCTCTCCCTTAGAGATAGGGTGAGAAGCTCGGTCATCCGGGAGGATCTCAGAGTAGAGCCGCTGCTCCTCCGCATCGAGAGGAGCCAGATGAGGTGGCTGGGGCATCTGATTCGGATGCCTCCCGGACGCCTCCCCGGTGAGGTGTTCCGGGCACGTCCCACCGGGAGGAGACCCCGGAGACGACCCAGGACACGCTGGAGAGACTACGTCCTTCGGCTGGCCTGGGAACGCCTCGGGATCCCCCCGGAAGAGCTGGATGAAGTGGCCGGGGAGAGGGAAGTCTGGGCGTCCCTGCTAAAGCTACTGCCCCCGCGACCCGACCTCGGATAAGCGGTAGAAAATGGTTGGATGGATATTCTGAAGTTGAGCACTTTATTTGAGCATGTAATCCTTTTTTTAATTTACTTGCTCTTATTTTGATATTAACAGCCCTACTTTTGTTTCGTGAATTAGAAAACACACACTTGTGTTCATATGTTTGATTACCCAGTCAACAGGGGTGTGTGAGTCAAGTCTGTGCGTGTTTGTGTGCTTGTGTGGCAAAGGATAAACGCTGAGTCATGATTGCCCAGACTCAGTCAAGCGTGCACACGCATACTCGTGATCTAGTGGATGCTAATAATGTGCAGTTGTTTATTCGTGTATCATAAAGGGGTGCAGCTAGCAGTCATTTGAATAATTGATTATTTTGATTTCTTTTTTTAATCTCTGAATCGAGTAAAAAATATTTTTTAATTTGCATTCCTTTATTCAAAATCAGGACTTATTTCAAATTGGCAGTGCAGAAAATGCAGAAACCTAAATTGATGATAATTAAATTTCTGACTTGATTCGTGATATCCGTCAGTAATTTGGCAAAAATACGGATCCTTTTCCAAATTAAAAGTAGATGTTTGCAAACATCTTAAAAAAACAAAATAAAGATAACCAGTCTGCTTTCATGGAGGACTACAGAATTCAGGGAGTATTTTCTGTTGTGGGGCTGAAATTCTGAGGATTTGGACAATATTTACTAGTTAAAGAAGGTCTCTCAACGATTTATCCATTATCAAAATTGTTGTTGATTAATTTGATAATCGCTTCGTTGTGGGTGAATTGTTTCACAGCTCGTGTCATAATAGCGTTGTAAACCCGTGTCTCATCATGAAGTGTGGTGTGGTCCTGGACTTGTATCAAACTCAATCACGCAGGGGCCAAACCTCAAAGCACGCCATTTTGTGCAGGCAAAACAGGCAGGATGTAACTGGAATGCACCAACGCGGTGCCCGTTGTCCAATGGCATGTTTTTTCCTCTCATGCAGGTCAGCTGATATCTGACGACGTGTCAGAAATCTTCACCCGTTTCGACAGCAGTTACATCAGCCTGTACGGAAACACACTGGCAACCAAGTCGGCCGGCGCGCAGTACGACGACAGCTACCTCGGTAAACAAATTGGCGGCAGCCAGTAAGAAAAGCAAGCGTACCTTGCTCCGCTCACTGGACGTCTCGTTTTCCACCAGGATACTCGCTGACGGTCGGAGACTTCAACGATGACGGAAAAGAAGGTAATGTTGACGTCCTTGTAATAGTAACCTAGGATTTGTGACATCGTTTTTTAAATTCTCTCTTATAGGGATGCCCATAGTTAGATTGATTTGAGTTTTTGGGTCTGGCTGTTTTGTTGTGGAAAATAGTTTTTCCCAGCGGCTTTCCCAGGGTTGCCGCACTCTGGCCGCTCCGTTCCGATTGCAGCGTCAGACGGGAGCAAGCCGTCATTGGTTTCAGCACAACCTAAAGCAAATCCCAAAATGAGAGAAATTAGCAAAACTATGAGTTATGTCTTTTGATATTTGCTTTTTGCTTTATAGAAGGGGAACTGTAACTGGGGACTGACTCGACCTACGACGTTTAGACTTTACGACGCCCGTACCACGTCCGCCATTTTGTCCCCGCACCATAGTGTTTTGGCTTAGCTAGTGCATAGTGGTTGTCTGTGTTTGTGCGGCGGGAGTATCTTTGCTTTTTTCGCCCTTCTTTTTTCACACTCTCAGCAGTAATGGTATGTACAGCATCTTATTTTTTTGTTTTAATGTATCTTAGTTTCTTTATACGAAGTGTTAACTTGTCCTGCTACGGTCACCTGACCGTGGTCGGGAGACGCAGGGGTGAACTCCCTTCTCTTGTTGCACAGCTGAGCTGGGTGGCGGCAACAATAACGGCACGAAGCACCGATTTGCTGCTTTAATGGCTTCATTAGCGCCTCTGCACATTCGACGTCAACGGGTCCTCCGCTAATCGCTACTCTTCCCCGGTCGCCGTCACTACACTTGCTACTGTACACACTCGCACCGGCGTGCACTCCTTCCTCCTTCGCAGTCCCGTCTCACTCACACATCGACGCACACGATTTATTTATTTTGGGGGCGGGGGGGGGATTTTATTTGAAGGCGCCATCGCCTGGCCCTTCTCGTGATTTACTTCAAGTGGACAAAGCGAAAGAGTGTCGCTGTTGCTGTTGTTGCAGATTACGTGACGGGTGTGCCGCGGGGGGACAAAGCACTGGGTTACGTGAGTCATACACGTCATGCCCACTTCCTGTTTGTGGTGTGTGCACGCGCGCATGTTGACGTGTGCGCCGTGTTTCAGGTGAACATCTTCAATGGCCTCAACATGGAGTCCATGGTCAACTTCACAGGAAGTCAGGTGAGCCCTGACAGCCGATGACTCTTCACTTTCTTGCGTAGCCATCCGAGCGCTGCCGCCAGACTTTAATCCGCTTCCTGTTTTGCGCGATGCCGTCTGCTTCCTGCGATGTCTTGCGAAGGAAATGTCAAACGTGTGTCATGCTGTCACTCACGTCTGCGTCCTTTTCAGAAAAATACAACTGGACTTTTTTTCCCGGCTTTCCTCCTCGTGCTTTTCTATAAACAGCTCCCACGCGGAACAGGCCATTTGAGCCGTCCTCAGAATATTCTGGCTTTGGTGGCAGGGTCCGACACAGAACCTACAAGCCTACATCAACAAAGTTGTGGTGGTACTGGGCTTTATATTCATCATATAACACCATAAGTTTCAATGATTATTTAATATTTAGTGTCTTTATACAATATTTATGAGACTTTATGCCGATCTGATCGGTGCTATCGGTATCAGCCGATAATTAAAATTCTTTGCTGATCGCCTTTCATGTCATCGCCGATCCGGTCAATCATGTCATGGATTGGCTCCGCACAAAACATTTAACTCCACGTCGCCGTTGCATATGAATCTAAAAGCTAGTTTATTTTTAGCCTTGTCTTGTGGCGCAGTACTCTAACTATCTGACTGCCAATAAAGTTTTTTTCAATCTTGTCGGTTAAAAACACGTCATTGGTGTGGGACTATTTTGCGGTGTCTCAGACGAACAACACGTAAATTATTTGCGGTCTGTGCACAACTGAAGTACGTTGTGGGGAACGTCATCTAAGGAGAAGCCAAACATACGCAAACTGGACAACACCCGTCCAAATAGCCCGGGACAGTGAGAAAGTTAGAGTAAGCATGTCATTAACAGTATTTATTTATGTATTTATTAAAGTAATTTCATTGTAACAAAGTAATTTAATTACAGTAAGTTGTCACCCATTATTTCTGCCATGTTGTAATGTTGATCTGACCTAAACCTATGTCAATGGCCAATCCTTGAATGCCCCCTAGGGGTCATTAATGTTTTAACTTTTGTCTAAAATGCTAGAGAATAATTTTGAGCTTGGATGGACTCCACCACGCCGCGACCCGAGTGAGGATAAGCGGTACAGAAAATGGATGACTGTATACAGTACACAAGTGTATACAATAAATGAACAAGTCATAAAGTACACAAGTGTATACAGTAAATGAAGAAGTCATAAAGTACACAAGTGTATACAATTAATGAACAAGTCATGTAAATGGGCACATTGCTCCATCTTGTGATCGGTTATCGTTTTTTTTAACTTGGTGATCGGACCCAAAAATCCTGATCGTGTAAAGCCTCATATTTATTAATCGCCTTGAAGTAAATATGACCTTTGTATAGGTTGATGTTTTCCATGTACAGTGGTCCCCCACGATTCGCGAAATATGGACCGGGCCAGACCGCAATGAGTGGAAATCCGCATATAATTGCACTGAGAGAGGTTTTTTTTTGGTTCATTTTAACCCAAAAATAATGATACCAGCAACAGGCATTTTCAGGGTTGGTTACCCCCCACCCCAGAAAAAGAAAATGACCAAAAAATAACTGGGGGGGAAAAAATTCCACAGATAGGCGAATCCGCGGGTGCCAAATTTAGAGTACATGGGGGTCCGCTGTAATTATTTTTTTTTCAGACAGTATAAATCTCATTGAATATTTAACATTTGACATCGCAACCACTAATACTGAAAGAACCTGCGGAATGGAGGACGGAAGCCCAGTTATTCGATGACGTGACATCATAAGTGATCAGGTGGAATATTTGGGCTCAAAAGGAAGAATGTGATGATTTTGCCGTATTTATTCTGGAAATGTGTATTCGGCCAGTGTCTGTAATGTACGCGGCGGCCCGGTACCGTGCATCCGACCGCTCATGTTGGACCCTGGGTGGTAGTAACAGAGGTCAGATTGGCGCCTCAGTCTTTTTTAATGATTCGGTCATCGGGAATGATCAACTGCGTTCACAATCATTCGCTCATTCCCGACTCCCTAATCACCACAAAGGGATTTTTGGTGGACATTTAACGGAACTATCTTGGAGGTCCACAAGTGGAAGTGACCCATCTAACCACACTCAGCATTTTGACAGACTGTCGTTTCTGGGAAATCTTGTCACGTCGATCCTCAGAGGATTCCGTCATGCCGGGACGGGCTGAGAAATTGAACTTGAGCTTTGTGATTAACCTAATCACGCGTCGTTCTGTTTCACCGTCACTCGGGCTCCAGTTCGGTGCTCCATTCTCGCCGCTGATGTCGTCTCTCATCTTTCTGCCCCTTCAAGATGGCCGCGTATTTCGGACACTCAGTTGCTGCCAGTGACGTCAACCAGGATGGGTGAGTCGCGTGCATGTTTGTGTGTATTTGTGCGTGTTAATGCAGTGATGCTTGTGTGCTCAGTTTGATGGACCTGCTAGTGGGCGCTCCTCTCTTTATGGACCGAGGGTCTGATGGAAAGCTGAGGGAGGTTGGACAGGTAACAAACACACACGCACAACTGCTGCATACTGCTCATATTTACTGTGTGTGTGTTTGTGTGCACGTTCTCTCCAGGTGTGTGTGTTCTTGGGTCGAGGTGGGTTCTCCTTCCAGCCTCCCCAGATGCTCACCGGCTCCGAAGTGTACGCCCGATACGGATCGTCCGTCGCGGCGCTGGGAGATCTGGACATGGATGGCTACAATGGTACGCACACACGTGACCGCACAACCACACGGACATGTGTGTGTGCGGTAACGTGACGTGTTTTTCAGATGTTGCCGTCTCTGCCCCCTATGGGGGTCCGGAGCACCTGGGCCAGGTGTACATCCACAACGGCGGTCCTCATGGACCCTCACACACGCCTTCGCAGGTACAAACCAGCACAACACACCAGAATAATGTCCCACAATTAACATTTAATGAAAAAAAACGGCTGGGCACACCCTTCCTCGATGTGCTAGCTCAGCAACTCCGTACACCAGTTGACTAACATGCAAGTGATATGGTGTTCATTCACTAGTAAGTTCGATAGACACACTACAGGCTTTAATTACTTGTGCTAGGATCACGAACAACAACACAGGTTATACTAACATAACAACTCACAGGTTCTTACAGGTGTTTAGACACTAAAAAAGAATTCCACCGCACCACTCGCCAGCAGCAGTGCCTTGCTCATTTTCCCATTATCCTGTCCTGCCATTTTCTGTCCTCTTGTTGTCTTGGTTACTTATTGCATGTCCTCACCGGGTGTACCCCCCCAAATCTACAAATGACTGTTGTAATGTTACTTGTGTTCAAATAGCTAGACTGCCACACTACTGTTCTGCTGTGGTTTTCACCCCTTGTCCACTCTGTCCCTCTGTCTGTCCCTTAAAACCCTTTTCTGTCCGGCTGCATTTTCCGTACAGTCTAGCGAACGTAATAGAGATAACGTTCCCTAAAATATCCCAGTTGTTTGCATCTACGGAGCCAAAGCCGTTCCGGCAGCGGCTCGCCACGTCTTGAGCGGCGCCCCGGGTGTTAACGCAACAATGAAAATCTATCAAGTCTAAGGGAAAAGAAGTCTCATGTCCATTATATTTATTCAACCATAACCCGCCCTACAGTTCTTCTGATTGGCTGGCACCAAGACAGGACTCTTACTTTTAGTGGATAATGATTCGCTGAAGCACATTAGCAACATATAAACACACACACATACGCAAGGCTCAAAATATTTTTCTTTGAGAAGCAGTTTTGATAATCATTCCTTCATTTGAATTGCAACTTTGTAATTTTGAGCAATTTTTTTTGCAACTTAATCGCACAGGGACCCGAAGCAAGGATTTTATGAAACAATAAAAATAAAGACAATACAATGGGGGAATTGAATGTAGGGCTGCAGCTAACGAATATTTTAGTACTCTCGTATCATACTGAAAATTCTATCAATCGATTTGGATAAACTATATTTTTGCTTGGTTGAAGAGGAATTTTGAATACAAAAGAGAAAATAAAACCTTTCACTTAACACACTAATTGGTTTCCTTTTTTATATAAGTTATTTCTTGAATCCACATTGTACATAAAAGGCTTTTTTTTTTTTTTTCCTCCTTCAAGCATTAACAGCCTTTGTACATCTTCACTTAAACAGCTAGAATTTTAGTATTTTGTGACATATTAATACATTAGGTTCATGGCTCTGCATTTATGAGGATAGACAACCCTCCGGTCCCCCTTCTTAAAAAGGGGGACCGGAGGGTGTGTTCCAACTACAGGGGGATCACACTCCTCAGCCTCCCTGGTAAGGTCTATTCAGGGGTGCTGGAGAGGAGGGTCCGCCGGGAAGTCGAATCTCAGATTCAGGAGGAGCAGTGGGATTTTCGTCCTGGCCGTGGAACAGTGGACCAGCTCTACACCCTCGGCAGGGTCCTCGAGGGTGCGTGGGAGTTTGCCCAACCAGTCTTTTGTGGACTTGGAGAAGGCGTTCGACCGTGTCCCTCGGGAGCCCTGTGGGGGGTGCTTCGGGAGTATGGGGTACCGAACCCCCTGATACGGGCTGTTCGGACCCCGTAAGACTGGTGTCAGAGTTTGGTCCGCATATCCGGCAGTAAGTGACTGTTGGGTTCATCAAGCCGTGATCTCCAACTCTCACTGGAGCAGTTCGCAGCAGAGTGAAGTGGCTGAGATGAGAATCAGCAACTCCAAATCTGAGACCATGGTCCTCAATAGGAAAAGGGTGGCGTGCCCTCTCTGGGTCGGGGATGAGATCCTGCCCCAGGTGGAGGAGTTCAAGTATCTTGGGGAAGTAGTATATTGTTCACGAGTGAGGGAAGAATGGAAGGGGAGATCGACAGGCGGATCGGTCCGGCGTCTGCAGTGATGCGGACTTTGTATCGGTCCGTTGTGGTAAAGAAGAAGCTAAGCCGAAAGGCGAAGCTCTCAATTTATCGGTCGATCTATGGTCCTACCCTCACCTATGGCCACGAGCTGTGAATCGTGACCGAAAGAACAAGATCACGGATACAACCAATTGTAACCCGGACACAAGTGAATTTTAATAGGGTGGGTGGTTGGTCTTCACATTTCTCTTTCCTTGACTCCTGGGGGTGAGGTGGGGTATTGGGGGGGGTCCGGTTCCCGTGCCCCTCCCTTTGGGACTGGTCGGGGCGCTTCGGTTATGCTGCTGAGTCCTGGAGAGTGGGTGGTGTGGCCCTGGCAGGGTTAGGGTTAGGGTTAGTGATGGATGGGTTTCATGTGTGTGCCTTCAAGTCGCAAACATTTCCTTTTCTGTTTTTTCAGGTTTGGGCTTCAGAGAGAGTGTGGGGGCTTGCAAAGAGCATTAGGGCAACCAGCCGTCTCTCTCTCGCTCTCGCTCTTTTTGTTTATATCGATCTTTGTTTAAAAAAATAAAAATAAAAAAACACAAGACATTGCTTCCTTAATTATTCTCCAAAAATAGGAATCAACAACACAAGTTAAACAAATTACCGTATTTTCATGTCCATAAGGCGCAGCGTATTAAAAGGCACAGTCTCAGTTACGGGAACTGTATTTAACATACATAAGGCGCACCGTATTATCAGGCGCAGGCATGGTAAAACATACGCTAGCTTAAAACATACGGTAGCATGCATGCACGCTAAAACAATGTTTTTAAAAAGGCAGCGGGAGCAAAACTGAGTTCGGTTGTACTTTATTGAAGTATATAACAATGTACTCACGTTATTTGTGGATCAATCCTCATCCACAAATCCATGAAAGTTCTCATCTTCTGTATCCGAAATGACCAGCTTGGCAATTTCTCCATCAAACACGCCAGGTTCCCTCTCGTCATTGTCGTAGTCAGTCTCGTTGCCGTGCGGCTCCTCAGAAATGATCCCGGCTTTTACGAAAGCTCGAACAACAGTTCAAGCAGACACATTAGCCCAAGCATCCACAATCCATTCACAAATTGTGGTGTAACTCGCCCGGCACTGCCTCCTAGTCTTAGTAAAGCTGTGTTCGCCATCTGTCATCCATCGCTCCCACGCCGCTCACAACTTCACTTTGAACACCCTGTTTACACCGATGTCCAGCGGTTGGAGTTCTTTCCTCAAGCCTCCCAGAATGATGGCAAGCTCCGAGTTATTGCACTCAGTCGAATGGTGACGGTAGAGACGCTTCTCCCGGCTGTTCTTTGCTCTTTAATCCATTGCTCGAGTTGGTCTTCCAACTCGGGCCACCTCGCCTTGTTTCCGCGGAAACTTAGCTTCGTCTTCTTGACTTGGCGAAGCTCGTTTTCCTGCTTCCTCCACTTGCGAACCATGGATTCGTTGATCTTGAATTCTCTCGCGGCTGCTCGATTCCCATGTTCCTCCGCGTAACTGATAGCTTGCAGTTTAAACTGTGCTTCGTAAGCGTGTCTCTTCGTAGGTTCCATTTTCGGGGGTCCTTAGCCAAACCGATGTTGTTTTGCACAATGCACATATCGGCACTATATACCTACTGGGGGTGCCTTTTGCGTCCTCTGTCACGCGCACACTTCCCCCTTTAACGTCCGCATGCTGTCACGTCCGCCTTTCCTCTACATAAGCAGCGTGTCCGCAGGCAATGTCAGTCAAGCGGAGCGCTCATCGAAGTCACACAACAACATTTACAGATTTTGGAAGTCTGT
This sequence comes from Phycodurus eques, assembly GCF_024500275.1. Taxonomy (NCBI): domain Eukaryota; kingdom Metazoa; phylum Chordata; class Actinopteri; order Syngnathiformes; family Syngnathidae; genus Phycodurus; species Phycodurus eques. Next base: position 299,479 of record NC_084536.1, read on the forward strand.
GCACACATAAGGCGCGCCGCATTATAAGGCCCCCCCCCATCCATTTTTGAGAAAATATAAGACTTTTAAGTGCGCCTTATGGTCGTGAAAATACGGTAATAAATACTGTTGTTTTGTCAGAGATGTTTTTGACTTGTATTTGTATCATACAACATACTGTATGTCCATTTTTAACACATGCTGCAACACCCATACAAATTAATACATAGTACACATAGACATATAAGTACATGTATTCACCTTAATGAGCACCGACAAGATCACTTACATGTGTACATATGTATTTAAACACAAATACATGCACACACATCTTAAACCTGCATAATCACAACCACCATGTACATCAGGGGTGTCAAACTCCTTTTTGTCGCGGGCCACATTGTAGTTATGGCTTCCCTCAGAGGGCCGTTATGACTGTGAACCCACATAAATTATTGTCTCATGATGACATATAAACAACAAATTGTTGGATAACTACTTTTGAAATCAGAAGCCAATAAAGAAATTTTGTTACATTTATTTATTACATTTATTTTAAAAGGGGGATTGGTAACATAAAAGGCTTGCAATATCTCATTATACAAGCAAAGACAGCAATTTTGGTATTTTCACAAAAAAACATGAAGTCGACACATGATTTGCTTTCGCGTGCTACATAAAATGATGTTGCGGGCCGGATCTGGGCCTCGGGCCACTAGTTTGACACCAGGTGATGTACATTAATACATACAGTATATGATAGCCTATGCGCTCCAAGAGTGCCGAGTTTTGATTTTGACTTTAGAGATCTGCACAATAAATGTTCTCATAATTACATATCTTATGTTACTTTGGATTTTAAATCTTAGCTAAAGGACCCTACAACTGGATATTTATTGAATGTGCCAGTCTGTAAATAAACTTTCACTACATTATTGTACATTTAGCAGTTTTGTGCCAAGATATTGTCAAATGAAAGAAAATATTAGCATTGTTGGGAGTTTTTCTGATGGTGTGTGTGTTTGTTTTGGCTGAGATGCAAATGTTCCTGACAAACTTAAAATGTTTCTGGCAAAATATCCAGAATGTTCCTGAGAGGTGATGGTAGAGGTTGGCATCTCTAGATATAAGAAAATGTGAATTATTTTATTACAACTCATTTTTAACAATTATTTTCAGACAAATTAATCCTCAAAACAATAAAACGTGAATAAATGCATGTTAGATGTATAAAATAATTTAATAAAATCAAAACTAAAAAATACTGGTCAAATAAAAAAAATTTTTTTGCTTGATTAGATTTGTTATAAATTCAAGCATTGAAAAATTAAAATATGTTTCCCAATTTAAATAAATTATTGTATATACATATATATATATATATATTTTTTTTTTTTTTTTTTTTTTTTTTAAACCTCATCTACAAAGGACCTATAATTAATAAATATGTTTGTGTGCGTGTGTGTGACTTGGCAGGTCCTGCAGGGCAAATGGGCATCCAACTACATGCCCGCCAGCTTTGGATACTCCATGACGGGAAACACGGACATAGACCGCAACGGCTATCCAGGTACACACACGCAGCAGGTATGATGAGGTGTTAACGGCTAATAAATGTTTGTCTCACACAGATTTACTAGTTGGAGTGTTTGGAGCTGACAGGGCAGTTTTGTACAGGTAATTTTGTGTGTGTGTGTGTGTGTGTGTGTGTTTACGTGTGTGTGCGCACGTGCGCGCACCAGTTCAACAACACAAGCCCGAGTGTCCAGCGTCACCAAACTTACTGTTGTAGCGCGCGTGTGTGCTTTTATGCGTGTCTGTGCGTGTGAATGCTGATGTGTGTTTGTGTTTGCTCCCTGCTGTAGCATCTGTTAAGTGTGCCGGGCGCTTTAATGAGGAGCAAGAGACCTCCCGTGATATCAAACAAGTCCACGTTGACACACACACACGTGCGCACATACGTAACTGAGCTTCCTGATGTGTGTGTGTGTGTGTGTGTAGAGCGCGGCCAGTGATCAGCGTGAACGCCACGCTGGACGTCAGCCCTCAAATCATCAACCCGGAGGAGAAGAGCTGCTCGCTTCCGGCGTCTGGCACATCAGTCTCCTGGTGAGTAAGCCGTCACTGCCGCTGAGTTTCTCGTCCCGTAACGAGCGGCTTCCTCTACTTCCTGTCCGCAGCTTCAAGGTCAAGTACTGCCTGAAGGCGAGCGGCCGAGGAGCGCCTTCCTCCCTCAGTGAGTAGCGCCTCCGCCACTTCTAACCTTTCTTCCTGACAGCTGCCGCTTCCTGCTTCCTACTACATTTTTCTTGTTGTTTTCTGCTTCCTGCGTGTCAACTCCTCCTTCCTGCTTCATGCGTGTCACTTCCTGCTTGTATCTCGTTTTCTACTTTCTACGCGTCACGTCCCGTTTCCTGCGAGTGACCCCCTGCTTTGTGCCGGGTGTCCAGCATTCCGCGTGGACGTTCTTCTGGACCGTCTGAAGCAGAAAGAAGCCGCCAAGCGAGTACTCTTCCTACACGGACGAAGCGTCAACTACGCCAAGAACATCACACTAAGCAACGGCGGAGGGCCGGCGTGCGAGGAACAGCACGTCTTCTTAAGGGTACCAAAACACAACACTCAATTAGCAGTACAGTAGACCCTCGACGTACAAATAGGGGCGGGGAGTCGTCCGTTGCAGCCGATTGTCTGTTATAATGAATTGCTTTTTATTTTATTTTTTTTGTGGCCATATGCACTCATATTACTGTACAGTACAAAATAATTTTTTGAAAATATATTTTTACAATTTTTATTTTACTTTTAAATTTTAATCAAACTTTCCACTCTGGTATGCAAGGCGTGATGGTGAAATTGTTGACGTACTCATAGGCGAGTTGAGACGTGTCGCTTTCATGAGCTGCGAGGAATTTGTGTGCTGCCTATTTCCATATCCATTGCCAAAGACGAAGGCCTTGACAAAAAAACTGTTACTCTCCCAAAAATAGCATGTTCCAGACTCCAGAGACGTGTGTGTGTGTTATATTCCTCTCAAAGTTAA